>NW_010318604.1:0-11876 GCF_000700745.2 Antrostomus carolinensis | reverse complement strand
ACTGACTCCAGTGACATTTGTGTTGGTTTTGTTCAAACCACTACATTCGAACAATGTGGTGACTGTTTCTTTTTTAATGCACCTGCAACAATATTCCCATTCCCACAGCAGGCAGGATATGAAATACACTGAAAGGAGAGAGCAGTGGCCTATACGATACTAAGGTCCAATTGTGATCTCCTTCACAGAGAGATAATGAAGGTTCTTTAATATCCCCTACCTGTGCACACTGAGAGGCCTTTTCTTCCATCTCCTTCCAGGCTTTGAGCATCTTTTCTGAAGCTTAAGAGAAGAGAGTTGTTAATTTATAAAAATATATAGACAGAAAAATAAAGCATGACCTGAACTTTACATAGTCAGTTGAATTTGAACACTAGGAGTGGGCCACTTAATCTCCAAGCAGGATCCATGACCCAGAGACCACAGAGAGACAGCAAAGTTGCAACTTAACAACCCCATACTTGATCTTAACTTGCATACAAAACCTTTGGGAGGATTTCACTGTTTGCAATCACCAGCCTAAATAAGTCTGAGTCTTTAAACTCCACCATTAAGCTCAACAACTGCCACTTGATTAAACACAGACTGTCCAAAACCAGTTCACCGAGCCTTTCCATTTTCCATTATCATTCTTCAGTCTAGTCATAATTTTTGACTCAAGTTTCAGTTTTTAACCACATATCCAAACTATGCATAAATCTTACCATTCTCCCCTGAATAGTATTTGTGAGATCCAGATGTTTGTGTGACATTAAAACTGTAGCTGGTGCTTTTTCACCTCATCTCTCATTCTGATGCGTGCTACCTCTTGATACCCAGCACAGCAAGATCACTCCCTTAGCACTGTTCAAAACAGTGTTTCAACAGCCACCGTGCCTGTTTCTGCCATGGATGGTTAGTGGCCCTTCCACTGTACACCAAGTGCAGCAGCTCTGCCCTCCACTTTATGATCAGTAACAACTCCGAATGAATCAACCTCTGAATTAATAAACAGCAAACATTTACATCACCAGTATTATTAATACTCCAATTTCCTTAGCTTGGTGTTCTCAGTGGAGAACAGCTGATCACCTGTTTCACTATCACTACCTGTTTTGGAGACTGAAAGTCTCCAAAAACATTTTATTTTTTATCTTCCTGCCTTTGCTTCTGCCAAACTCTTCTGTGTCTACCCCAGCTAAGACGTATCCATAAAGATGCTGAAGAATACAATGGAAGCTCCTGCATTCATTTTCTTTTAAGCTAGTTCTTACCCACAGTCTTTTAAGCTAGTTCTTACCACATAGTCAGTCTGATCCTTTATAGGATCAGGCAAGTATGACACAATACGTACATATGCCGTAAGTCATCTGGTCACTGTATCTCTCCAGATCAAGGCGAATGCTTTGATGAAAGAATTCCAGCTTTGCTTTCAGTTGCTGAGATGCTGACACCATATTGTTTTTCATTTTGATTAGGTTGGCATTATACCGAAGAAGACTAAGCCTAACAAATGAAACAAGAACAGCACACGTTAGCTGAAGAACGTATCTGGACTTACGTGGCCAATGCTGTCACATTACCTGAAGGAAAGACAAAAAAATTTAGTAAGATCCTTGGAACAGGGAGTCTCAGTGGGGTCACAGATGCCATCTCACGTCCTCAGAAGCTGCAGGTCTTAGCAAGCAAAAGAGAAAGTCCCTCCTGATTGCCCAGGTTTTTTGTTGAGCTCAGCTAAACAGTCTCTGCAGCGTAGAGTATTTCTTAGCACTTACAGATTCCTGTAGTGCATGTTGCCCCTGGTGAATGCTGGCACATTTTTATCACTTGAGATACATGACACTGCCCATTCTGTGACTCAATCACAGGACAAAAGTCTACAAATACAACAAACAGTTCCACTCATTCTTCCACTTGTGAAATGACTGTCCTGGGCTGCATCAGGAGGAATGCTGCCAGCAGGTCAAGGGAGGTGATCCTTCCCCTCTATTCAGTGCTGGTAGAACCACACCTGGGTCCAGTTCTGGGTTCCCCAGTACACCAGAGACATGGACATACCGGAGGGAGGCCAATGAAGAGCCATGAAGATATTAAGGGACTAGAGCACCTCTCCTATGAGGAAAGAGCTGGGACTGTTCAGCCTAGAGAAGAGAAGGCTGAGTGGGGACCAGAATGTACAAATACCTGAGAAGAAGGTGCACTGAGGACAGAACCAGGTTCTCTGCAGTGGTGCCCCGTGACAGGGCAAGAGGCAATAGGCAAATTGAAACACAGGAGATTCCCTCTGAACATCAGGAAACCCTTTTTTGCTGTGAGGATGACCAAGCACTGGCACAGGTTGCTCAAAGAGGCTGTGGACTCCCCATCCTTGGAGATATTTAAAAGCCATCTGGACAGGTGATCATGCTTGAGTAGGGAGGTTTGACTGATGACCTCCAGAGATCCCCACCAACCTCAGCCATTCTGTGAGTCTGTGGCTATTTTCAAGGTTCAAGTTTTTTTTTAGTTATTATCAATGCCAGGCACTACACAGTGAAATTCCTGGAGTGGAATCACAAATATGGTTTATATTGTAAAAGTATAGAACAACAGGGGGTTGTAACTCCACAAGATATAAATTTCCATGCAAACGTCATACTGAATCTTCTCAATGAGGAGTAACAACTTACATGGCAGCTCTCTGGCCCTGGAAAAGCCTGCTATAATCTTCTTTTAGCCCAATCACGTAGTGAACTGCTTCTGCCCATACCTTGCGCAGCTGAGGAACTGGCAGTTGTATTTTACTATCCTGTACTGAATGCAAGAAAAACACAATTGTTTGCAAATGAAAGGACAAGTCTAGAAAAGGACTTCAGTGCTTACAACATTCCTAATTCCTGCTTCAGGTGCCTAGACTAAGGGATCAAGCCACATAAGATCTGCTCAATTTTTATGTGATGCTGCCTAAGCTTATATAAGCTTTTCATGTTACAGCTTCCCAGGAATCTTACCGCTTGCTACTGGCCAGGCAACAGCTCATGTTTGAACTCACAGCTACAAGACTACTGATTTCTTTGAGCACTTTGGTCTATTGGCACTAGCAGACATGGGGCACACTGTACGAAACACTGCACAGGGCAGGACCCACAGATTACTTTAACCAAAAACTCTATCTGAAGCACTTGCCCAAGCTAGCAAAACAAATTTAATTGCTCCATTTACTTAATTGATATTGGTCACTGTCCTGACGTGCTTCATCTGAAAAAGTTTTCAAATCTTTTGTACATTTCCTCACAGATTCTTGAAGAGGAAAAGATGCAGGACTTAATGTGTGTTCCCCTATAGAGATGGGGAACTGTCAGTACATTGGTATATCAATAAACATGTTGTAAAAAGCCTTAGCCCCAAGAGATTCGTCACATTGATGCCACACAATGAGAACACAGAAAAAAACCAATCATAATAAACCCAAGTGACAGTAAAAGGAGACAGGGAAAACAAGAACACCTTCTGCAAAGCCAGGCCAAAGAAAATAAAGCTATTTAACAGTAACCGTATGTCATAAGGCATATCCTTTACGTGCAGCATTCCAGCAGACATCTCATGCATAGTCTAAAAGCATGATGCCAGGGCCAGGAACAGCAGCACCAGAACTAAGAGGGATCAACTGGAGCAGATCCCACCAGTATCCATGCAGCAATACACAGGCTCTACTCCTAACAACTAAGGAGGAAGGAGGGACCTGGACTTCCTCAGACACTCAGCTCTGCTTGGTGAGACCAGATCTCAGAGATCAGTACTATGGAGTTACGGACACATCATTAGAGCTAAAAACTGTTGGGAAGACTACAAGAGTACAGGTTTTGAACCTCTGCCAAGCATCGCTGAAGACCAGCCCCAACTCATAACCTCCACAGAGGAATGACAACAGTTCTACAACTGGTGCAACATGGCCACACATACTGGCTTGGCTCTATGATGAGAGGAAGGTAGATTTCCTCATACAGGGCCTGAATGATCAGCAGCATAGAATCAGCAGCAGAGGCAAAAAGGTAACTGTATCCTCAGGATGCTGGTATGGGGTTCAGAAGCACAGGGCCACAAAATTGGTGAAGGGTTTAGAGGGGAAGCCGTATCAGGAAATGCTGAAGTCACTTGGTTTGTTTGGAGAAGAGGAGACTGAGAGGAGATCTCATCGTGGTTTAGAGCTTCCTCACAAGGGGTCTTAAGAGGAGGGGCGGGTGCTGGTATCTTCTCTCTGGCCACTGTCCTGGTTTTGCTAGGATAGAGTTAACACTAGGAGCAGAGGAAATGTCACAGGAAGATGTGGCAGGGGAGGGTGAGGTTGGCCATGAGGAAAAGGTTCTTCAGACAGAGGGTGGTGGAGCAGTGGAACAGGGTCCCCAGGGAGGTGGTCATGGCACCAAGCCTGACAAGATTCCAGAAGCATTTGGCCAACATGTTCCCTCAGACACATGGTCTGAATCTTGGGATTGTCCTGTGCAGGGACAGGAGATGGACTGGATGATCCTTGTGGGTCCCTTCCAACTCACAACATTCTATGATTCTATGATATATCTAGGAGAGCTGTAGGAGGGCAACAGCTCATGAACATCCACAGCACCCAGTCTCAGGAGAAAGGATTGCAATGAGCTGAAACCTGTTTGTACCTGTGCACGGGGAGGAGAAGAAGGGGTGCATGCACAACTTCTTCAGATGCTAGACCCTAAGATAAGAAAGTCCCTGACCCTTGGTACCATCAAAGGGTACCTGTGTGGGCTGTCACTCAAGTTCTGAAAACATCTCCTGGCATGACATCACTGCAGCACTCTGTGCATGTGAAGGGACAAGATCCTTCAGCAGAGCAAACGGTGGTGCAAATGAAATCACAACCCTCAAGTGAGAACCTTCTTTCCAGGATGTAGTGTGCAGGCACAGACCAAAAGCGTCCCTCTCTAGGCTACAAGATTAGGTTGCACATATTACCTCTCAAGCCTTCGTTCACATCGTGGTTCTGTTTAAGTGGCGCAATGCTGAGGTTTAGCTGTTTAGGTGGGGCTGATGCTGTTCAGTGCAGAGAATTTAATATAAGGGAAAAAAACTTCAATGAATTCTTAAGTTGCTCTACAGGAGAGCTCCCAAAGGGTGGAAAATAAATACTCTGAACTGTTACATCTACAAAATGTGGAGATACAGCATTGTAGATGAAACTTTGTTAGGCTGCTCCATGTTCTTCAAGGGTCATCTTTGAATCAGAGAATGCCCTTCAAGTACTACACAGAGATGTGTAAGACAAATCTAGTTTTCTATTACATGAGAAGCAGTGCTTTCAGTTCCCAGCTGTCTTCCAGCATACTTACCAATGTAATTCACACAATCAGACAGACTCCGAGAAGCAAAGGGTCCATCATAAACAGTTTTGCTTTTATCAAACAAATAGACCATGTAGCTATCCCAGCCTCTCTGAGGAGAAAAGAGAAGAGAACATAAACAAGACAAATCGCAAACACAGCTCCTACTAACCCAGAGGGTCCTGGCTACACCATGAACTAATTACTGTGGGCGAACACTCTTCTTATCAGATGCCTTGAAAACTGATTTTGACAGATCCCACAGAAACACAGGACCATTTGCTAGCAAGTTACCTTATTTAAACATTTAGACAGAGTATAACTATAGGAATTTGCTTACATTACCTGATAAAGGAAATAATGATAGACCTTAAGAGTTACTACACTTACAGAGCAAACTGTCTCCACTAGGAGAAGACTACGGACATTTATCTTCCTTAAGATTTTTAAATTCCCCGAGAATGTGAAAGACATTAAACAAACAAGAATCATTCTTACTACGCCATCAATAACACACTGGGAAGCAGGTTTCCGAGGGTCCAGGCAAATCCCTGTTTCCAAAAGCAGTTCCTGATTTCCAGTACTTATTCCCGTTTCAAATTCAATCCGAATCTGAAGGGAATGAAGGCTTTCTTCGGGATGCAAGAGAAATGAAACAATCTTGGCAGAGGTCATATTTAGGATGTGTACTATCTGTAAAAAGAGTACAACTTGATTACAAGTCACCAGCTATCAAAGACAAAGGACACAAAGGCCTGTGAGGGAATAGGTAGCAATTAACATGTTAAACTGAGAGCTTAATTTGAGTTTTAATGACTACAATCACCAAGTTTGGGAGTAAAGCCTCACAAAATAAAACTCAAAGTCTGGGCCTCCAACTTTTAACTTAATGTCAGAGAAAATTACAGTCAAACCCACTAACAGCCTTTGCAAGCTATGCTGCAGGTTAACGACATCCAAAGAACGGTGACGAGCTAGCATAAAGGCCATCTTGAGCCTTGTTGTCTCCGATGCTGTACTGCTCCCAAGAAAGGGAGCCCCATTTCCTTCAGTCCCTCCATACAAAATGCTGTTATGTCCCCCTGCTTGCCTGCTCACTGCTCTCAGGGCCCTCTCTATAGTTTTGCTATCTCTGGGCAGAGACTGTAGGACGCAAATCACACCACAATCTACAGATTTTGACAAGTCCCTATTATGGGCACAATATTTTGTGTTTTGGGCTTTAACTCCTTTGGAATCCTTCCAGATCAGACAAAATTATCCTCTGGCTTCTACGCATGCTGACCTCAGCCAGTCTTACTCCAGCAAAGCTGCAATAATTGCTTGAAGGGGAAGAGTCAGGTGAATATCACCTCTGTTCTACTACAGGTACTACTATAGCACATGGACCTGGAGGCCACAGAATCAAGTAGTGGAGTTCAGGAGAACTGTTACTAGCAAAGATTAAACCATTATTCGATCTTGGGCAGTCCTGAGATGACCAACAGCAATATAGGGTCATTCTTCCACTCCAAGTGCAAAGCTAGAGACTAATATGGATGGTAATATTTTGCCTTCAGATATGTACTGGACAGGCTGTATATATACTCACTTCCTGCTACCAAGAAAGACATTCCTCATGATCGTGCAGCTGGGTGATAACAGGATTTTAACTTTGCTCCACTGAACACACTTTCTGATATCTGAGATGCTTTCAGCAGGCCTTTAAACCCAGCAACAACCCTCACTCACCTTCAAATTCAGTATGTGATCCATTATTAGGAAACACTTTGGACGACTGGTCTCAGGATCTAAACCTCCACCCCTCTGCTGTGGATCCCAGTTCAGCATCAGTTGCAACCAATTTTCCATTGGTTCTACAATTAAACTAAAAGAGAAGGGCCATAAGAAAGAGAAGGTAGACTAACAACAGTTAGCCCATATGAGGAGAGGCTGAAGTCACTTGGTTTGTTCAGCCTGGAGAAGAGGAGATTGAGAGGAGATCTCATCACAGTCTAGAACTTCCTCCCAAGGGGAAGAGGAGGGGCAGGCACTGATCTCTTCTCTCTGGCCACCAACACCAGGAGCAGAGGAAATGGCAGGAAGATGTGGCAGGGGAGTTTGAGGTTGGCCATGAGGAAAAGGTTCTTCAGGCAGAGGGTGGTGGAGCAATGGGACAGGCTCCCCAGAGAGGTGGTCATGGCACCAAGCCTGACAAGATTCCAGAAGCATTTGGCCAACATGTGCCCTCAGACACATGGTCTGAATCTTGGGATTGTCCTGTGCAGGGTCAGGAGTTGGACTGGATGATCCTTGTGGGTCCCTTCCAACTCACAACATTCTATGATTCTATGACTTAAGAAACTAGGGGCTCACAACAGCAGTGAAGTTACAACTGTTTGGTTAGAGACCGTATGTGTGCAACATCCACTGAACATGTGTGAAGAACAGTGATTTTGCTGCAGTTGCTCATCCTGACAGCAGGGAAAGCATGGAAGGGGAGGAAAGCACACACAGAGAGAGCAACAGCCTTCATGGACCTCAGCCACAGCACATGCCCATCCAATAGACCTTGCATTACACTTCTCCCTCTTCCTGACTCCCATTCATTGAGTCAAAAGTATCTTGGCACATCAGCAAGGTGTGTCCAAACAGGTAAGAGAGAGAATTCTGCTTTATTTTTTTGTGTTGTGGTTTCCCCTCGCCCCCCCCTCCAAAACCCATCTGTGACACATACAAAATTGAAAGCCTTGTCTGCAGAATAACCATCCCTGTGCTGCAGAGCCACCTGGAAGGTTCTCCTTCACTTTTATCCACGCAAGCAGCACCTATGTTTATTGTCAAGAATGTCTTTAAAGACAGTACAGAGTCTTTACACTTTTGGCAAAAAGCCCAAAGTGCTGGCACAAAGACACTTATTTAATCCTCAGCTCTAGTACTCTTCCTTGAAATCTGCCAGCGACAATGAGTTGTGCTGCACTGCCGGCCACATCTAAAGACTTAAATGCTAAATAAGGCACAAATGATCAGAGTCTGACTTCTGACTTGGTACGAGCCAATTAATTCAGGCTGAAGGCCCTCCTGGAGGTCTTCAGTCTGAGCCCTAGCCCAGAGCACAGCCAATGTCACAGCTACAGCAGGCTGCTCAGGACTTTGTCCAAGTGAGTCTGGGCAGTCCCCACAGATGGAGATCCCCCACTGTTCAGGGCCCTGTCCCAGGGATACACCACTAGCATGGAGAAACCTTGTTGACTTTCGTCCTTTCACTTTGCTCTTCTGAGAAGAGCCTAGATCTGTTGTCTCTGCCCCAAGAGATAGTAGAAGACAAAATCACATCCCCCTTTGCCTCTTCTTCAACAGACTGAAGAGGCCCAGCTTCATGGACCTCTCCTTCTATGCTCTGTTCAAGAGGCTCAGTCCATCTTTGTGGCCTCTGCTGAACTTCCTGCAGTTTTCCCAACACAAGTACTAGAAGTTTTGGCTTTCATGGAGCAGCAAACTCAAGTACTTGGTTTATGAGATTCAATACCATCAAGTTATCATGTAGATGTTACTCAGGGGCCTTGTGATAATGGGTGGAAAGCAGTCACAGAGTTCACATTGCGAGGTGAACTGCCATCATCCCACAAACTGCAGGGTGAACTGCCACTGGAAAGCCTAAAGTATCAAAAAAGAGCCATGTGGCTACAGGCTATTCCTTAACAGCACATGGTAGCTTGCTGGGAGCTTCAAACCCTGCTTAGGAGAAAGAAGAAGGACCCTTCAGTGCTTGGGATAAAGCAGGAGGAGCCCTCAGTTCAAAAAACAAGCCAAAAAATTATCACATGTAGCCACAAGGACACACTTACCCACAGAGGCTGTGAGGCTGTGGCAGATGGGTACTAAAGTGAACCTCCCCATTCATCTCTTCAGAAGCAAAGATGTGCTTTGGATCCTTCTTCTTGATTTTTTCATGCCTAGAAAATAAAATCCTTTGTGGATATACTGACAACATGTAAAGGGCCAACTGAATATGGCAGTAGCAAAAAGCACCACAGCTTTGGAAAACAAACTCTTCTTTCAGGACAAAGATGACATTTCCAAGTAAACCACCCAGAGAGCCCTTGCAATTAACATTTTTACACCTGCTTGTAAGGAGGGCTGGACAGCATCAAGCGAGGATCAACAGGTAAGAATTCACTGACCACAGGGCAACCCTGCGCAACAAGATCGGCCTCCACATATTAATGAGAAGATCTGCAAGAGTCATCTGCAAAACCACTGCCCTTACCTTGATCTGAGTGAAGCATCCAGCGCTACTGGATCCAGTACCAGGGAAAGCATCACTAGCAACCCTGCCTCAGTTTCCTCACCTCAGCTCACCTCAGCACTGGTGTGAACCTTGCCTAGAGCTCAGCTGCTCCCGGAGCAGCAGAATTTCCCAGGGCAAGTTGACACTCATCAGTCAGCTGTGAGGCAGCTGAATGCTTCTTGCTGCTGGAGGCTGCCAGCCTGCTCTTGGTCCCAACTGGAACTGAAGCTACGTGCATGCGGCCTGTGCTGTTCTCTTCCTTCTTTTACAGAAAGGGAAGAGCTGTTTCTAATCCCATTCATTCATTCATTACTTTTCTACTACTTACATTAGCAAATCAAGTTTTCCTTGTTGGAAAAAATGCAACTAATACTGAACTACTAAAATAATAAAATCCCAAGAGTTCACAGTTAAAAGGAAAAACTATTGCAACATATTGGTTAAAAATACTTTTTGTTCACATCTAAGAATTTTTTAAGTGAACACTTGCATAAAAACTCAGATTTACCTTTTCTCTTGTTATTATTTCAGTGCTAACAGAAAATGTTTTCTGTTGCAAAATCACCTTTTTAAAAACCAAGCTTATATATACTCCTAGTATCACAAGGTAAGAAGTGGAAATAGAAAAAATATGTATTTCTGCCCCTTCTTCTAGCCCTCAAAGAGCAAGCAGAAACGTCCACATGCAAGTTAAAGTCTTTCAGTCATCAGTTTTCTGAAGCTGCTTACAAACATGTAACTATGTGTTTACTACACTGTGATGGTTGCACTGGGCTGGCAGCCAAACACAGCTGCCTGCTCACTCTCCCTGGGTATAGGGGAGAGAATTGGAGGGCAAGGGTAAGGAGGACTCATAGGGTGAGACAAGAACAATTTAATTATGGAAATAAAATAAAACTTAAAATAATACAAATATTAATATAGTAATGATAATAATAGTAGTAACTATGCAAATGAGTGACACCCAGGGCCATTGCTCACCACCTGCTGACCAAGCCCAGCCCGCTCCCAGATAACGATCCCGGAGGAGCGACAATCCCGAACTGAAACCGCAATCCCGGAAGAGTGAGAGCCTGAGTGAAAGCCAGAGAGAGCAAGAGAGGAAGAGCCCCTCATGAATGTCCTGCCCATGGTGGGACAGGAGATGGAACAGCCCGTTGGCAGAGCTGATTCATTTCAATATTCCTCACCCTCTTAGATCTTGCACTTGCAGACTGACAGAACACAAAGTCCTTCACTCCCAGTGACACAGTTGCAAACATGGGGATGTTCTCAGCGTTTCTCTCCTAACAAATCCCAGCTGAACCCAAACCCCAGCGCTGTTCGAGCTGCTGAAAAGAAACCAGCTCTGGCCCAGTTAAAACCAGGACATACACAAAACACTCTCTGTCTTGCTGTGTGTTTCTTATTGCTAAAAATAATTAACCTCACAGCCTAGGTGAACAAAGGACTCTATCACTCCTTCCCATTACATTTTCCTGACACTGATAGGCAGGCTAGTTTATAATTGTATTTTTTGATTCAGATTTCACTTGTGAAAGGATTATTACAACCTGAGGCTACCACACAACATGATAAGCACATACTACAATACATATAAATATCGAACTGAACTGTCATTGATACTAATAAAGCATTGACGGCTTCTGCAAAGCTTGGCAAACCACCAGCCTCAGCAGCTAACTAGCAATAAATGTAACATTCTGGTTCACACTGTCACCTCAAAGTAGCTGTCATTCCTATTGCCTGCCATCACCTCTTGTAGAATAAGTGTCTTACCAGGTAAACGGCTGTAGATTATGTAAGAAAGGTCTAAATCCTGCAATGCATTCAAACACCATCGTTCCAAAGCTCCAGTAATCAACTGTAACTGAGTAGGATTTATTCTCAAAGAGTTCTGGAGCCTAAAAAGAATCACAAAAAGACAATTTTTAAAGTGATATTTCAGGTCACCTATTTTCCTGCATTTCTACAGAGACAAAGCTCCGTCTAGGCATAGCCCTCAGTTCCAGAGTGGCACAGGGACCTGGATGTAGCCCTGCTTAGGCTGCCTGGTGGGTCAGGACCTGGGGCATCCAACCCATGAGGAGACAGGAGTTGGGCTTATTGAGTCTGGCTATGGGGAGGCTGGAGGGGGGAGCAGGCTGAGAGCAGCCCCTAACTGTGGCACAGAAAGGGATGGAGGGGATGGACAGGGCCAAACTTATCTTGGAAGGTGATACACTGAGGGGCAACGGCCCAGATCACTGTCTGGGAGGTTCAGGTCGATCTCAGAAAAAAGAGGAAAGTCTATGAGC
>NW_010318603.1:38092-49984 GCF_000700745.2 Antrostomus carolinensis | reverse complement strand
ATGGGCCGGGGGGACGCTGAGGTGACGGCGCTGCCCGGGAGCGGGTTTGCGCTCCCCGAAGGGAAAGGAGGGACGGACGGCCCGAGGTAGCGGCCGCTGCCCCGGCCAGCAACTTTTCTGAGGGGCCCCCGTGGGACTGAACACACGAGGCCGTGCTGCCAAGGATCTCCCGTGGTTCGGGAGGGAAGGAGCTGGAAGGAGGGAGCATCCCTCACCTACAGCTCCCAGCTGATTAGTCCGGGGATGAGAGCGCTGGCTGAGTCCAGAGGCTCCCTCAGGCTCACCTGCTCCTGGCACTGGAAACACATGTCCCTGCTGCCCAACCTCCCAGAGAGTGCTGGGGTTTGTCAGCCACGTTCTTTCAGGAGCGGGGTCTGGAGGCACGAAGCCGGGTGGGTACTTGGGGGACTCTTTGCCACGGGACGCTGAGAAGCCCAACAGTTTGCACAGTAGGAAAATCTGTTCCAGCCAGCTCCCAGAGGAAGAGCCACGCATCAAAGGGCATTGAACAACAACAACAAAAACCAAACCACCCCTCACTTTGTCTCTAGTTTGGGAAGTCCCTGAGCCACTGATCTAGAAGTTGGGCAAGTGTGCTGGGAACTGTCACTGCATCACTGTCCCTTTCTTCCTGAGGCGCTGGAGACAGGAACTTGGCCTACATGACGTTTGGTCTGACCCAGAACAGCTATTCTTATGTCCCTATCTCCTATTCCACCCTGATCTAACGCAGTAGATGTGTGAATGTCTATTCTATGCACCAGAGGCAGTGGTATAGAGGAAAACAAGGTTTCTGGCCTAATTTTATCTCCTTTGTTTTCATTTCCTATGGCAAAAGCAAAGTGCATGCTTGTTCTTGGCGGTGGCAAGGTCCATCCTGTTACGGAGTGTCTAAGGCTGTGGAGCTGGCGATACTCGTGCCCCTGACGCTAGAACCATGCTCATGCTTTCATCAGACTCCTGCAGATCACTTCCCATTTGTTAGTTCAAAACTTAGATTGCATACCAGCAATTTTGGCATGGCTGTGAAATACGTGGTTGCCGAATACTCCTTCCAGCCTCGTTCAGCCCAGAAGCTCTTACAGTATTGATTGTTTCTTACTTGGAGTCATTAGCTTTTCCCAGGCTGGTGAACCTTCCTTGTGTTCTATCCACAAAGCGGCTGCAGTTTGGCAATATGAGAACAAGTGCCTCTCTTCTCTTTTTTCGGTGGGTGTTGGTTAGCTTCTGCAGCCTATTTTAAATGTTACTCATTCACAAGTGCCACAGATGTGCTCCTCTGGGCCTTTAAATACCCTGCTGCCTGCTGGTATGCTCCATACCTTTAGGGCAGGTCTGGTGTTGGCCTTTCTGCAAAAGGTTACTCCACCTGTTTGACTCCAGTGCTTAGGAAATCCAGAATTCTGGTTCCCACAGTGCTTGTGACTCAGCAGTGTAGCTGCCCTTAAACAGAATTACTTGTCCGACAACTTAAAATGCTTTGCAAGCACTAATGAATTAAGCCTCCCTATGTCTTGAGACACAGAGTATTACTGATAGGTAAACCAAGGCAGAGTGCGAGTCATGTGTAGAAGCGCATTGCAAACCCTCTCCCTCACAGCCCTGAAAGGGATTTTGACCTCATGGAAATCCTGTAGCAAAATGCCCTTAACTTATTAAGACCAGAATTTCACCCTTGAAGTCCTATCTCCTGCTTTTCTTGACTGAGCTCTCAAGGCCAAATCTTTAGCCACTGCACAGCAGCACTGAAAACCAGTGGAGCATGGTGCATTATGGAGCCTGAGGGTCTTTTTGAGATGCCCGTTTCACTGCACATACAGCAATGGACAAATTGCTGCACACGCACAGGGGACCTGAACTGTAGTTGCTTTGAGTAGCCAAAGACTGGTGTATTTCTGCAGTGCTCTGTCCATGTCTCACGAGGTGCGGAGCTGACGTGTCTTCCTTTGAGGCTGGTAAAGAACTTTTCAATGTCTGGCACTCAGCTTTTTACATTGCGTAAAGTTACTTCCTGCTAATCTTCCTATTCTGACTTAATTAGGTTACATCCACATTAGAAGCCGCTATAAACTTCTCATGTGCCAAGGTCCAGTGTTACAGACAGGACTTTACTTCGGGCCTGAATCAGTTCCCCAATATAGAGTTAGATCCCGCTTTGTTGAAGGCACTGGGAGAATGCTGAGGACTTCAATGGGACAAGGATCACAGCCTTTAGAGGGAGTGCCTGGCTTAGGAGGGTCAGGTGTCGTGAAGTCAATTCTTTGTGTTAGGAAAGTTGTAATTTCCTTTTAAAGCTCAGTGACTCATTGAATCATGGCTGTGAACAATCCCACAGGATTTCCTTAGATTTGTGATACCTGAAGGTAAGGTTGGAATGGTGCCCCTGGAAAAATTCTTCATTCAGGGACCTGATCCATCTCATTTTCAAGTCAGTGACTAAACTTCTGTTTACAACTGTAATGCAGATCAAGATGGTTGCATAATCGTGGGGGCCTGATCCAGCATCACCCTTCAATAAATCGATATAAAGGGCTATCAGAAAAGGATTGGTTGAAATGTGGACTCTGTAGTCATAATTCATAAAGCTTGACGGCCTCATTTCACAACAAACAAAGAGGCTAGAGGAGGCCTTTGTTGCTCCGTAGATTTTTATAAAAGTAGTTTTACTTCTCTAAATTAGCCAACCTGTAAAAGTCATTTGCTACAGCTTTAGATATCATTCTGGACAAACTGAGTGAAAGATTGACAATTTCATCCACTTGGATAATCCTTTATCTAGGAGTTAAGCTTCCCTATTGCACGGAGAAGAACATATCACCACAGTGAATCATGGATGAGTGAGTTTTTAGATAAGGCCTTTCCTATAATACACCCATAACACTTTATTTTCCTCTTGCTGTACTAGAACTGACCTCCCCACTTGGGCAAGTGTCGTGGAGGCAGAGATAGGGACTGTGCCGTGCTGCTTGGCTGACACACATTTCAGGGCAACACATTCCAGCAGATGAACCCATTTGCACAGTTGAGTGATCTAAACTTAGAAAGCTAATTTCTCTAATCACAAAGTGAGACTGAGCTCCTGTAAAGCTTTTCATCACCTGAGTCGAATGGGAATTGCTCTTCCATAATCATTTAATGTTTAGAAACTAATTAGGAAACGTTTTGTGGAGAAGCCACACCCTATGTTAGACTATTTCACAAATGGATCGGGAGAGAAAACTCTACCTCTCATGAGAAAGTTGAGCAAGCAGCAGAGGTTAGGAGAGAGAGTACAGTTTACCGAACGCTGAGCAGTGCCTGCTTCCATAAAAGCTTCAGTTCTTCAGAGTCAGGCAATTTCTTAAAGTTGTACCTCTAGGCAAGCTTTCCAAATGTGACAAAATATTTTGGAGAATAAGATGCTTTAGTGACCAGAGACCCAAATCCAGTTTGCTGCTATAAGCACTTAACTTTCCTTTTTCTCTAGAGCATGTTGCGTAAGAGAATTAAAATCTCAAAGCCCAGTTGTGTATATTGTGCGTGTGCCTTTTGTGACTTTGAAATGCCCACCTTAAGTTTTTCTGCACCTTAGCTCCCTGGAATTACAATGAGGCACTAAATCTAATTCAGAGGATACTTGGAGAACAATAAAAAATCAAGACTGTGGGGTACTCAGAAATTGCTATAGTGAGAACCAGTAAAGTCCTTGAAAGAGTTAAAAGTTGTAGAACCAAAATTTATGTCTATTGCAGAGCTTTTACGTTTTATCCAGCTGTAATTAACTGAATCCATAACCTTATTGCTTTCTGTCACAGCTTGAAATGGAGACCTTACTCTATTCCAGAGAAATAGTACTGTTTCTCCTCCAGTTTTCTTTATTTATATGCATATAAAACCTGCTTTCTGGTTGTTTCTCTTAACTCTTCAGGGATCAGATGCCATCACGTTAACGTGGGAACCCAATTGCTTTGTCCTTCAGTTATCCTCCCCAGTGGTGGGATTCCTATACACCAGTGATTTGATCTCAAATCCCTGCTTTCTAAAAATGGGGGAGAGCTGAGACTACAGTTTTAGGTCTGAGTAGGGGTACAGCTTATCAAGCTAGAGTAGCTTCCAGTAGGTGCAAAGACTATGACACTGAGCAGCGCTGGCATGTCTGTCACAGACAAGATGACACTTTCATTTGATAAGCAGTAAACTCAGCTATTCTTGTCAGTTGTAGAAACAACCACACTGTAACCTAGGCTGAGCCCTGTCTCCCGTAAACAACTGATGCTTTTCAGTTTCTAGTAGGGTTTTCCTCGCAGTTTTCTGCAAAAGTGCTTCTTTTAGCCAATTTTATTAAGTGGTCAGATTAAGTTTCATTTTCTCGTTATGAAAGTATCAAAATGCCTGCAGTTTTCTTTTCATGTAGATTGTTTTCGTTGTTAAATGCACATGGTGGTATGTGTTCAGTACATTCTCAATCACAAACGGTGCAAGACTGAAGAATACGGGATTGCCATTTAGCTAAGGAAATGACTAAAAAGAAGGCGGCTGCAATTAGCAAATTTAAATTTGGGTGTACAGGATATGACTTCTTGCCCTTGCCTGCTGTTATTCCATGGCTGATCTAATCTTCTGGGCCTTGAGTTTACTTAGTCCTGCACGGAGGTTATAAGGGGACTTGCTTCACTTGGCATGAAGAAGCATTTAGAGGAGTTAGGATTACTAAAATCCAGATTCAGCCCAAAATATAAGTGTGCCTAAATCAAGAAACAAAAAAACTTTAAGTTAGGGATGTGCTTAAGTAACTTCCTGGAATGACCATGAGTTGAGCCTCAAAGTTGGGTGGGTAGGAGTGACTCTGCTGAGCTACAGGGGAGACATTTCTCCAGGGAGTTAGGGATATATACAGTGGCACAATGGCCCGTGTTTATCTAGTTCCTTGGCACTGACTGCTCCCTGGCAGAAGGAACCTTTTTGTATCTGCTAAATATTTTTAGATAAAGCACAGGCTTATATATTATAAGCTCATATTATTGTCAAAAAATATAAATACGAGAGGGTGGCTAGCATCCTTGGTGGTAGAGACAAGGCCCTAGGCAAAGGGGCTAAAAATGGCTTTTTCTGTGTCCTCCTTTACACAGGAATTAAAAAAAAAACCAACCTTGACCATTCTGCATGTTACAGAATGTGCCACTGACATGCAGATGTTGCCTCTATGTGCATTGAGGGCTTTTCTGTCACTGATCATGCAAGGAGAGATGTGACAAGTCAAGCCAGAAGGTTGAGAGAGGTTCTCCTCCCCCGCTACTCAGCCCTGGTGAGGCCACATCTGGAGTATTGTGTCCAGTTCTGGGCTCCCCAGTACAGGAAGGACATGGAACTCCTGGGGCCTGTCCAGGGAAGGGCAACAAAGATGATTAAAGGACTGGAGCATCTTTCATATGAGTAAAGGCTGAGTGAGCTGGGCCTGTTCAGTGTGAAGAAAAGACAACTCAGAGGGGATCTGGTTAATGTTTATAAATGTCTAGAGGACGGGGCCAGACTCTTCTCACTGGCACCCAACAATAGGATGAGAGGCAATGGGCATAAACTGCAGCTTAGGAAGTTCCACCTGAACATAAGGAAGAACTTCTTTACTGTGAGGGTGACTGAGCACTGGAACAGGTTGCCCAGAGGGGTTGTGGAATCTCCCTCCCTGGAGATATTTAAAAATCGTCTGGACAAAATCCTGCTTCATGGGCTCTAGGAGGCCCTGCCTGAGCAGGGTGGTTCGACTAGATGACCTTCAGAGGTCCCTTCCAACCTCAACCATTCTGTGATTCAGTGACAGGACTGTATGTTAGAGCCAGCAGCATTCAGAAGAGTCCGAGTCTGCTCTGATTTGGGAGTTTTGGTGTTGAAATGCTGTATTTTGAGCAAGGTCCATATCAACTTCAGCAGTTACTTGCCTGAGCCTCTCCCAGTCCCACTCTGGAGTTAGTGGTGATCAAAGTGTCTGCAGCTATTAGCAGGAGAGCAGAAACCAGAGTGAATGAGAAGGAATGGCACACGAACAGGCTTGGAGCATCATGGAGAGATAGCAAGTAAAAGGCCTTATTCTGGGGAGTGTAAGCAAGACACAGTCCCCTGTCACCCTTCCTCTCAGATTAGAAGTTCTTCTTTGCTCTTTCCACAGTCCCTGGAAGTTTTTATATTCCTGCTTCCCTGTCAGCCGTTCTGTCTCACAACATTTTCAAACACATGGGAGATGATTTTCCCTTCACTTGCTCCCAGCCTTGGCCCTGAGTCATGGACCACTCCAAGTGTGATAAAGGACATCCCTGATTTGTGGCACCGTGGTAGCAAGACATGCTTGGTGAAGACCTGAAAGAAAAAGAGCCTGGCTGTAGAACTGGGCCCTTAAAACCGATTAATTTCGTTGATGGTAATGACATTACCCAGCGTGCATCCACTTTATGTCTGAAAAGGGCCACAGACTCTGGCAGATCCACAGTCTGTGTGTTGCCCTGAATTGTTGGGGTTTTTTATTCGTATAATGATGATTTTTATTTACTGTGGCAGAGGGGAACGAATGAGGTTCTGCCACAACTTGAATAGAAGCAATTCCACACCTGTCCCTTTAAACGCACATTTGTGCTTGGCTGCCTCTTATTGTCCTCCCTCCTCTGGGGCTGCAGGGGAGTGTATGTGTCTGTAGAAGGATTTCCCAGCCTAGTGGGTGACCCCTCATCTTGCTGCTCCAAGCAGTGGCTTTCCTCCCTTCTTTTCTTTCCAATATTTATTGGAAGCACGTGCTAAGGAATCTGTGAGCCTGCAATACTAATAAGTGTGTGGCACAGAGCAGAGCGGGGCACCAGATGCAAAGGGACAGGCGCGTTTCCTAATGAGGGAGTCCTGAGACCCATCTGTTGAGTCTCGTGGGCCCTCAATGAAGTTAGCTGAGCGAGGTTGCCAGAGGAGGTTTTTTTTTTTTTCTCTAATGCTTTTAGTTCTCAACAAGTGCAATCCTTTATAGAGCAGCATGTCATGGGGTTAGGCTTTGTTGTTATTAGCAGATAATGTGACTTTGAAAAGAACACTCCCACCCCAGCTGAAAGGAGGATAACCCTCCTCTACCCCCTTCCTTCCCATCCTCCTTGCTCAGATCAATAACAGGTCCCTAGGCACAAAGCCTGCATTCTTTTATTCTCAAATTAGAGCAGCTGCAGCAGCAACACCACAGCTCATTGGAAACCTATTAGCTTTTGAAAGACTTAATCCAGTTTGAAAATAACTAGTGTTTCTCAATCCTTCACGCACTCACTCCCATAAGGGGCAATATTCTTAGGCTGCATTGAGAGTGGACTGGACTTATTATTATAATAACCTGCATCTCTCTCAGTGTCCCAAAGGGCCAACAAAGAAGGCAAAATGTCAGTTTCCCAGCTTCACATGGCCTAAGAACATCGGATTTACTCTGCCGTATCACACCCTGTCACTGAGCTGTGCCGCCTACCATCCTGCCTTCAATAGTGACCGATATCTTGTGATTCACTCTCCAATTTCATTGTTTTTAAGGCCAGAAGGGACTATTATGATAATCTATTTGACCTCCTGCACAGCACAGACATTCGAATTTCATCATAGGTGGGATAAAAGCTGGGAGCAGCTGGATTCTTGGATGCTGCTCTGTTGGGCAACAGTGGAAATGTGGGGTTTTTTGGGGGGGTACTTTTTGCTATAAGGGGAATTTGTTCTTTTTAAGTACATTAAACACAGAGCATAGTGAGTGGGAGCCTTGTTCCTACTCAGCAAATGGAGTTAGGAGAGCTGATTTTAGGTGGAAAGGATTTGCTCACTCGCCTTGGTTTAGCTTTTGTATCTAATCAGCTCTTTAGCATGGATCAACCTGCAGCAACCCTGTGAGCTAGCTTCTCCTGCTTTAAAGGTGAAGATCTGAACTTCAGCAATTTCTTCAGAGATATTTAGGCCACAAATGCCTTGTGAAGACCAGAGCAGTGAGGAAACAGTTTTCTTGAACAGGGTCCTTAATCTCATTCTCCAAGTCACACTGGAAATCTATAGATGATCAGGGAGCTTGTTTTCTTGTTTTTCTTGAGTCCCAGCCTAGTGTGTTTGCTGGGACATCTCTCTCTGCTCAGTCTTTTCCTGTACGGTGCCAGCCCTAAACCTTTCCTGTAAGTGCTGCCAACTTTTATCGGTAGTGACAGTACAGATAGTTTGCCAGTAGGACCACCAACTGACTTCCCGAAGGCCACTGAACAGCAACAGCTTTTGATTTCTACTGACCTGGACCAGATTCAGTGTGGTGACCTAGAGCTAAGGGGCTCAGTATCTCATTACTAATCCCTTGAGCTAGCCAATTCCTTCCACCAAGTCAATGTTTTCTAAAGTGTTAAAAGACTTTTCCTGCCTGCCTGCCTGCCCATTAAATCCTGTTCTTCTGTCTGTGTCCTTGGATCAGACTAATCACTGAAGTGGATCAGTTTCAAGTCTTAACGATGCAAGCTGTGGTACTGACAGTGCAGAAAATGGGAGGCAGCACAGCTGAGGCACTGCGGTGCAGGCTGAGGAACAGACACTGCTTCTTAGGATAACCCTCATGTGCTGCTTTTGTAATGCATGCCCAGCTGGGATAAGTGGGGTTTCCTGCTTTTAGCTTATTTATCTGAGATTTAAAATTTATATCTATTTCTAGATACTTTAAATCTAGAAAAAAATAAAACAGGTGTTTCTCAGGATCATCCACTGGCGTTAGTATTTGGGTGCCTCAAGTACTAATTCTCCTCTGTGATATTTATATCTTCTCACTTTCTGAGATGGGGAACTTGGCTTCACTGAATGAACCACACAGATGCTATGACTATGTTCTAGTGTATCCTTATTATTAAAGTCTTATATTTTAAAGATACAGAGAAATGTGTTTTAAAAGAATGCATACATAAACCCATTATGTTTTACAATAGAATCTGCAATAGCCTCATCCACATATACTCGGCAGGAAACAGCTTCCATTTTCTTCATTTTAGATTGGATACAGAGCAGCTTAGAAGTTCAGATCTTCTATATATGTGTCTACTCTTCCAGCAAAGCTTCTTCATAATTCATGTAAGCTTACAAGGTTGGGTATATACATTGCTCTGTGTATTTGTGCTTTTCCCCCCTCATTTATATATGTATGAAAAAGAGGAGCTCTTCTTAGACATTTCAGTTACTCATCCTTGATAACTGGTTTCTTAACTCTGGTAAAGCGAGCATAGCTGTGTTTTTATGAGGAATGTTTCCCTTCTTGCAAAGAAGGAACACTATTTCCCCCACTACTGATGCGGCTCTACATGTGGCGATGTCTGTGTGTGCACGTGCGCTTGAATACGAATTTCACTCATCAATTTTTTCTTAAAACAGAAATTATTCATAGAGAGCATATAGTACACCAGGCTGCAGGTGAAAAGAACATAAATCTCCAAGCATCTGCACTTGTTCTTATTGTGTATTTGCTGAGGGATATTAACCACATTTGCCCTTATTTCAGTCAGTGGATGAGGATACTCTAATTCTAGGTTATATCATTAAGAATATTCTTACGATAGTTAATTAGTCTCCAGAATCATAGGGGGTTGCTCCTTTCCAGTACTGGTGATGTCAGTTAATGCTCTGTTACCATTTGAAACTATGTTCTTAATGTGGAGCTTAACATGAAGGCCCGTGTCTAGTAAAGACACAGGAGCAAAATCTAACAGTCCTTCCTCTTGCTAGCTCTTTGTTTATCCAAATTGTTTCCCAAGTTAACTCCTGTGGCCTAACCCCATAGAAGAGAAGATCTAATCTCTAATTGTCCTCTGACTATTCCTGCAAGGTCCTTGAAGAATATATCCTGTTTCCCAGTCAAACAGTCATTCCAAGGATGTGTCCTGTCTTCTCTTCTCATTTGAAGATTGTTTACCTGTTATTTATGAACAGTGTTTTGTCTACAGACTATTCCTAGTGTCCACAGACTATAGACACTGTGATGCTTATTAGAGAAGGAGGAAAGATTAAAATGGCTCAGACTTTACATTCAACATTACATATTGTATGCAGAATGACTTACAGTCATATTACAAGTGCAGCAAAGCCCAGCCAGCCCTTGGAGGCAACAGGAATTCTGCAATCAGTGGAAGACAGATTGAGTCTGCAATAGAGAAATACTGAGAAATTCGTAATTACCTGTTCTGATGATGTTTTAGAGCACCATGATATATCTTGTTGGCTGTCAGGTGTGGAACAAAATATTGACCATTTCAATATGGTGCTAAAATAAAAGCAATTCAAAGAGCAAGTTATGCATGAGTGGAAATATTCGACCTCAACTCTAGCAAACAAAATGCTCTACTTTATGCCAGTTAAGATTACGGTTTGGCAATTTTATTAAAGTATGAAGAGGTCACTTCTTGTTTCAAAGAGGTTTTTCCTGAGAGGAAGGCAACCAGTGCTGAAGAGCTGAGAGCACTGAGCTGTGCTCTTTCGTATTAAAAATAGGTACTTTGGACTAACGGAGCTTCAAAATAAGCAAATTCTCAAACCAAACAGTTTTCCTTTTTGGTAGCCGAAAAGGAAACCACACATCCAGGAGGAATGTAGATCAAAGCAAACTCTGCAAATGATGCAGAAACACATAAAATAACAAACAAGGCTGGTGGGAAGAGAGGAGCTTTTGTAAGTAGATAGGTCTGTTCATATTACACTGAAACCAAATGCAAGATTGCTAAAGAAGATACTTGAGATTGGGGCATGGAAGGCTATAGGTTTTTTTCTCCTCAGAAGATTTTTTTCCAGCCTGTTTTTTTATGTCCATTGTATTGGCAAAGTAGCACATAAGGGACATACTCAGCACCAGATCTCACTGATAGCAACTTCTGCCTTTCACCGCTCTATCTTATCTCTTACTTTCCTTCTCTCACTAGCTTTCCTCAGCCTCCATATGCTTAAGTCTGTGGCAAAACACGTTTATTTTACTGCTTGCCCATAATGCTGTTAAAGCACATCATCAAGTCATCTGCCATAACTAAATTTTCAATATCAAGGTAGTTTATCTTTCAAACTTTCAGAACAGAACAATTCTGTATGTATAAAAGTATTAGCTGATTAAATTGGAATGCATTTGTTTAGTGTGTTATATAGGAGACTACGAATCTACCTCAAAACTGTTTTTAACAGAAAGCATAAAGAGAAAGTTATTGCTAAATGTTTTTAAACTCAATATTTTACTTATGTTTAAGTAAATATGTTGCTGTGAAATCAATGCATGTGAAAATTAAATTGATAGGGATTTGGCAGTTGTTGCAGTGAAGTCACTCTTTAGCTTAATGACTTGTCCAGTCATTTCTTGAATGCATCTTTATGACGTGATGGGCATATAATTCCTGAACTCCTCAGGATTTTGATTCACAGAATTCTCGATACAGGAGGAAGGACCTTGCAGAAGGAAGAAGGTTTCTTTGTCCAACAGGCATGGAGACAGTGGGATTTCTGGGATAGCTGTGTTCCTTCCTGTGGGTCCTGCAGACCTCTCCCTGTCTCTTTTGTCCTGCTAGCTCCTTCCATGTGCCTCTCCAGCTGAAGAAGCTGCATGTGTGGCACCTATCTCACCTTTGGTAGATAATAACTCTTTTCTTGTGTAGCAGGTAATTTATTTCATCTAGTCCAACAAGTGAGAAGGCTCATAACTTCTTTATGAGCCACATTTCTTACATACAACTGAATGTGTTTCTTACCTCTCACCACCCATCTCTTACTTCTGCAGCCACATACGTTTTGACAGCACCCTGGTCTATATGGGCTAAGGCTGGAGCAGAGCAGGTTCCCCAGAGCTCTATAAATGTAAGGACAGGACATAAACTGATATGAATTTACAGTCTTCTAGACTGTTGGAAAGATTTTATTTCC
>NW_010318603.1:15111-37825 GCF_000700745.2 Antrostomus carolinensis | reverse complement strand
TTTCTTTTTCTCTTTCTTTTTCTCTTTTTTTTTCTTTTTTTTTTCTTTTTGTCTTCACATGGAGCAGCTCCTTTTCTCTTTGCTTTCCAGAGCAGCCTGCCATCAGGAAGGGCAGGCCCTACTGCACCCATCCTGTGCAGGTCATAGGACACATGTCGCACCTTCCCATCTTCCCCTTGGCTGTGCACAAGAAGATGCCTGCTCATTGTGTGAAGGGTAGTTGACTGTGGAAATGCTGCTCTTCTGAAGACTGTCACTGTACCAACAAAGTCTTGCTTATGCCAGGTGAAGATTTCCTCTAGCAATTTTTGATTTCTCTAGGAATCTGGAATTGTTTGCTATTTTTTTGAACTTTTTTTTTTTTAACATGACCACTTTTAAGCTGAATGAAAGTTTGAGCTCTGTATCCAGGGAAGCTCATCTCTGGGTGAGCAGTGGAGCAGTCAGTAGGATTCCATGTATTAGATTGTTAGACAAAGGAGCAGCCTGCAGCAAAAGAGATGTTTGTACTGTGGCCAGAGTAGACTTCCTTAAAAATAATAGCCAAGAGTAAACACTATCAATTCACAAGTTAGATGCTTGTAAAAAAAATGTCAGCCCGTTTGCTAACCCATTAAAAAGGGAAATAAGATTTGACAGTTCACGATGCTGTGATTCTAAGCATGATGTTTCCCTTAGAAAGAGAGCTTATGGTGCTCTGTGGGTAGGGTGAGTGCGCTGCAGTCATTGATGGCAAGTGATTGGGAAGATTTATTGCTGGGCAGAAGTTTCTGTGTGGCTTGGTTTTAGGTTGTTTCAACCTATCCACATCAAGTGACAAAATGCAAAGCTGTCAGAGCTGAACTGGCAAAATAAAGCTGGCATTCTAAAAAGAGTATGTCCATACATTGACTTCTGTTTTTCTTCTCAAATGTAGTCTTTATTTTTGTGAATTCAGGTTGCAAAAAAATGTGTGAGGGAGGTTGTTGAAAGAGGATTATTCCCAAGCCCAAGCTAGCTTCGTTAAGGGAAACTTGCTACTAGAGGAGGATTTTTGCAAAATTTATTCTCAAGGTGATGCCTTCTAAGCACAGAAGAAATGTACATTTGTGACCTCCTTTGGTAGATATATGGCCAGCAGATCTGAAATTCGGTCAGAACTCTGCATCCAGTGGCTAACTGGGTGATCCTGATCACAAGAGGAGAAGCTGCTGGACTGGCAGAGTTTTGGGAGGAAGTTCATTGATGGGAGAAAGGTTGAAGAGACCTTGATGAAAGGCATGGAGTAAAAAACTAAAACAGGCTGGACAACTGCTAAGTGATTTATACAGGGTATTTCAAAGTTGATAGAAAACCTCACATTGAGTCCAGGAGTTTTTATACTGTCCCACTGTGTTTCACTGGCCTCAGGTGTATGGAAAGTCTTATTGGAATTGGAATTTTTTTAAGGACAAAAAATCGCTTGTTGGAGGCCTTGTGCTGAGAAGAAGAGTGAAGGGACAGCTTCCAGTATGATTGTGATGGTTGCACTTAGCACTGATTACTGGTATCAAAGATCAACTATATTAATCAGGAGACAATCCTTAGTCCATAAAACTGAGTTGAAGTAGTTGGGACAGAAAAATGGCATAGAGACATAAAGTGAATTAAAGTGCGTAAGAAAACCTGCCTAGGAATAGGCATTGAGCCCAGAGCTTACACAAAAACAAGCCAGGCAGAAAACGACAGATATACTTTAACATGAAACTGAAGACAGCAATTGTCTGAGGTTCTTTTGCTGAAATACCTTGCTGTGTGCCCCATGGATTGACTACAAGGCTAGTCTCTCATTCTGATGACTCAAGCAATGTTGATAAACATAGCTGGAAAACTGATCACAAACGACCTGTGGGGTTTTTATGTTACACATTTTTCATCGGGACACAGCTTTCTAAAACATGATTAAATATTTGATAACTTTGACCACTATTCAAACTGATTAGTCTATAATTCAGAGTTTTCAAAAATAAATAAACAATTGCCCCCACATTTCCAGAAGATCAAAAGCCTGTAAAGAAGATCCTTAAACATTAGAAACAGCTGCTTTTACATAACCATTAATATAGCTATTGCTTTTAGTGTGGTTCCCTCACCATCTCTGTTACGCTTACGTAGGTTAGCACAAGAATTGTATTCTCACTTCAAATAGCCATTGGCTTTTTGTCAACAAAAAGCTATAATCAGAATAATTTTCGTATAAGCAGCACTTTCAGAATGAAAGTCCTACATTCAAGAGATTTCTAACAACTCTGTGCTTGAAAGGGACTGTTTTTAAAAAAGGAAAACACAATATCACTGGAGAAGTCAGTTATGTAAGAAGGAAAGCAATAGAGAAATATGAACACTGTCATACCAGAGATGATGTCCAGTGCAATAACATTTGTTGGTATTGGTCCATACAAGGGGCAAAGACATTAGAAAGCAATTAATTATTTGCCTAAAGGAAAAAAAAATATCCTGAGCTTTTAATTCATCGTTTGGATCAGAATCACAGGGCTTTACAACCATTTAGTTTTATCTTGTCATAAATAACTTTAATTCATTTTGAAATGCAGCAGTTTTGGTTTCCCAGTTGTTCTGGCAGACTGTTCCACAGATTAGTTATTCATATTGAGACTTTTCTTTACTGAGAACTTTTAAATCTTATCTTTCTGCTTCATTGGCAGAACCTTTGTCTTTTGTTATGAGGGAGGCTGAAGAGGACATGGCTCACTTTCTGTATGTTTGATCTGTTATGTAACTCTCATCTCATTTTCATTTAACAATGATAATCCTAGTGTTTCCAGCCTATTTTTTTTCCAGGTATTTCTTTAAACTTCTGGGCACTTCACTTGCCAATTTGCAAGTTTCTGCTCTCTTCTCTCCTTCCTGTGGATTCAGTATTTCAGACAAGGAACTTACATAGTGACACTGTTTTAATAGGAAAGTAATAAAATTTATACTAAATGCCCATATATTACAAACAACCATCTAGATAAGTTTTTACAACACTTATCTCATCCAAGGCTTTTATTTTTTTAGGTTTTAGACTATCAAAGTAGAAGTAGAATGAATTCTGTTGCTAAGAAAACGATGTCTTGGTTGGGCCAGGTAGGCATGCTGTGCTGCTACTACTTAATAATTACAGAGAAATGAAAACAAAGGTATTTAAATTATAGGAGAGCTGCAGCACTGAGCATGAGTTTTCAGCCTGAGCATGATCTTTCATATTGCTGCTGGAGATAAATTGATAGTGACTCATAGCATGGTGATACTGAATATCTGTTGGTTCAGGGTCTGTGGTCTTCTAGAAGATGATCACATTACAATTTTAATGTTCCCTTATAGTTGGGTATCTTTAATTCTGGTGTATTTGTTTTAGGGAGGCTTACACTCTCCATATTTCAGAGTGTCTTGCTGCTGACAGTGAGCATTAGGCAGCATGAATGGTTCATTTCAAGTGATCTTGGTCTGTGGTGAAAAGAACAGGAACAAATCCAGTACACACAGAACAACTGGCTTTTGTTTACTGAGTCAAAGCTCTAAAACCATAAAGGGAGCAAAAGCTGAAATCAAGGGAAATAGAAATCATGGAGTGGGAAGGGAAAAGGAGAATCAACATTTGAGGGTTCTTCTGTGTGAAACGGAGATCGGGGTTCCAGCAGTGGAAGGGAGACGTGAGTCATTCTTCCAAAACTTTGCTTGATGCAAGAACCCTTTTATTTAAGTTTGGATTTCTTGGAGGTGAAGAAACTATTTATCAACAAGAATTCACCAACACCTTCCCTCCCTCTCAACTTTCAGCCTGATTCATCAAAGCCAAAAAGTAGTCTTACATGCTGGTAAATACGCTCTTAGACTGCTAGCTGAAGAGGGTCCTCATAAGATGCAGGAAAAGCTTGCTTAAATTTTATTCCTAAAAAAAAAAAAGTTTTCAAAGTTCCAGGTGGAAACTTCCTGCTCATGGAAAGCTACTGCTTCCTTGAAAAGTCTTTGGTCTTTTAGAGCATTTTAAAACAGATACTCTTAGGAAACGCTATTGCTTTGGGGCATCTGGCTTGTAATCAGTCAGTCCTTTCAGAGCCTAACTCTTCTGTCATGACAGCGACCCAGAACATGCCTAGTGTGGTCCTGGGGAGCCATGTGCCTTATATGTCCATTGCAACTTGTGGGAGGTCAAGTAGGGGGAAGCCAAAGGATTTGTGCAAATGGTAGAGCCAAGCAGAAGGTCAGAGATGGCATTTTGTGGCCATGGGAAAGAGACAGCTCTTTCTCCTAGGTCGGGATGAGTCTCTGTCAGTGCCGCGTCTCAAAGGATCATGGGGCTTCCATGGCTGGCACCCAGTGTTCTTAATTTTGTGGTGAATAAGAGCCCTGAAAGCACATAATTTAATCCGCCTGAAGATAATTGTTGAAATAAATCATTCCCTTGTTTAAAGAATAAATCTTCTGCAAGTTTCAAGAGAGCCTATAGCACTGCTGATTTTAATCATTACTCTACGTAGGGAAGTGTCTATACTGCTTAGTGTTCCCAAACCAGCAGTGCTGCTATTAAAAAGCCAGGCCTGGATTTAGAAGCTGTCATGATTCAAACAAAACTTTTTTGGGGGATTCCTGAATTCACAGCTGAAAGAGGAGAGGCCTGGTGAGCAGAGATCCCACGGTACTCTCCAGGTTTAACTCACCATTTGGTGTCTCAGTTTCCATGTTTGAACGCTGGGTTCTGTGGCCAGCACTCAGTCGTTCGTTGCCATTTTCAGGGGGAGAAATGCTTGAGGAGACATGGGTATTTTTGGTTTTTTTGGTGTTGATGGGCTGTTGCTGGAATACGAGTTGTTGTGTCTGACAGGAAGTGTGCTGTGGTGTGTCAGACTGTACCACAGAGAGTGATTCCAGTCAATGGTGGGTAATTTTTATCAGACTGCTCTGTGGTCATCCAGTGGGTTCCCCACAGGGCTCTGCTGGGGAGTCTCTTGTTCAATAGCATGTCCTGCTTTGGTTGAAATTTTTCAGGGTTTGTCTGGTCCACAAGGGTTTTTTTGGGGTGTGAAAAGGATCGGTTTGGGAGAGATGCCTTCTAACAAAGTCAAAATTACACTGGGCAGCTGAGGTCTGGAAAATCATGCTGCACTAAACTTCCCTGTCCTTCACTTGGGAGCTGCACTGTGACAGAGGTGGGTCACTACAAAGGCAGCAGGATGTGGGATGTAATGACTAGCTAAGGTGTTCTGAGACCAACCATGGGCGAGGTAGGCTTTGTGTAGACTCGAGCTTCTTTTGAGGCTTGATTGTTCAATTAGCACTTGGCAAGTCAGTTGCTTCTATGGCAGCACTTTTGATACTCTCACTGGTGAGTTAAAAGATGTTGTTCTGCTAATTTCTGATCCTTATGTTAATTAAATAGCAGAGATATTGAGCACTTTGTATGGAAACTATGAATCCATGATGGATTGCAGGCAGGTTCCTGCTACTTACCCGTTTTCTTCCTGGCCACTGGTTGAACAACAGGGAAAGCTGGTGATCTTTATATTCTCACATGTTTTTGTTAATTCCTCCCTTTTCTTGGATAGCACTTGGGGATCTTGTTTCTGGAGCTTTCTGGGAGGAATGGACACTTCCCTGATCTTTTCCACTGCAAACAATCCCATTTCTCCCTGTCCTCCAAACTGGGAAGTACTTACTGCTCTACTGAAGCTGACTGTAGTGTTAAAAAATAAATTCATACAGCTTTTGGCACAACACCATTTGAGTAATTCTAAGTGGTTGGGAATTAATTCACTGTGCCATTTAAGCTCCTTTAAAGAAGAAGAGATCTAGCTACATTTTATTTTGATTGTATTTTGTATGAAATGTGTGGAGTTATTGGAACCAGATATATTAACTTTGTGCTAGGCTGATCTACCCCAGTTAAAAATTTGTCCGCTGGCATATGGAATTGAAAGCTGAGGGTTTTCTCAGACACATATGCCACTCAGCTCCCTCGATTCTAGGTATCCTAGCCTCTTTGTACGGTACAACATCTAATAGATATGAAAACACTGGGTCCCAGTGCTATTTCCATCAAATTATCAATTTTAAATGTCTTAGAACTTTTGTCTGATGCAAAATATTTGTCACAGAAAGGACCTTACTGTGGAGTAAATCAGGAGTAACCAGAAGGATTTAAAACATGGTTAAATACCACAGAATCAGAGAATGGTTTGGGTTGGAAGGGACCTTTAAAGGTCATCTAGTCCAACCCCCCTACAGTGAGCAGGGACATCTTCAACCAGATCAGGTTGCTCAGAGCCCCATCCAGCCTGACCAGGGATGGGGCATCTACCACCTCTCTGGGCAACCTGTTCCAGTGTTTCACCACCCTCATGGTAAAAATTGTCTTCCTGATATCTTGTCTAAATCTCTCCTCTTTTAGTTTATATGCATGTGTGGGATAAGTTTAGCTCCAAAAGTGGTGTGGGTGTAAACAATATGTCATGATCCCTTCTCTTGTGTCTGAGTTACAATAATATGCATAAATCATAGAAGTATCATATGTCATAAGCACAAGCCTTCATAGGCAATCATTCTTACAGATTTTCATTTGCAGAAAATCTTAGGAGCCGTTGTCTTTGTTCAAAGTTAAAAAAAGTATTCTACTTACAGGATTTGTAAATCAGCCTTGAAAAAAGAAATTATAAAAGAACCAGCAGCAAAGCAGAAGCGTGATGTTTCCAGCTATCTATGTTTAGAGGGAGGTCTGTTCTACAATACATTTCAGGTGACAAAACACAAATATGATGCACAAGTGCCAAATGCAAAGAAAGAATAGACCCTCTGCTGCTGGGAATAAAAGAAGACTATAGTAATGTGATTATGGTAATGGTCAACAAGTCATAGTCTCATGCTTTTGTTCACTGTAATTAACTTCTTGGAATGACACAGTGGCTTTCTCTGTGCTCATCAGATGGCCCTGCTTTTGTGTCCACAGTCTGTTATTTCTCCTGCAGGGACTGCAAGCCTCCAAGTGCATTACTCAATGAATTCATTGCTGGAACAAAGATTTGGTAGTAGAATAGAGATTGATATCTTTTGTTGTCAGACATTCAATACCATATAGCAATCCAATTACTTAAGCTGTTTCTATCAGTCTTATTACAGCTCACTATTGAGGCATGCTTTAAAGCTGGATAATTCTGTCTTGCAAGAATGTAGTGGAACAGATTAGAGCTTTAATGAGAAGGCTTTCTGTGGGCTAGGGCACTTCCATTGTATGTGTTGGGATTGAGGAATCATACCTAGGCAAAGGCCCGGAGTCATTGTTGCAAAGACTGATCAAAGGGAAGCCTGAAATCTGTACGATTGCTTGAAGAAATTTTATGGGTTATAAAAAAATAAAACAAAAACTGGCAAGGTTTCTGTCTGTTATTGCCTATCTGATGAGAATCTGTGGTACACTGGGAAAAGGAAATTGCTTATTGGAATTCAGATTGTGGAATGGATATCTCATTTTGCGTTTGAACTTTTCCTCTGCTGTGCTATAGGTCAAATTCTGTGCTTAGCTGTAGCATTTTAGGAATGCTGTCAGCACAAGTTCAACCCAAGACTTTGTCTGCATACAGCTACCCAGAGTAGATGTTTGGAGAGGAGGGTTTCTAGCACACAAACACCCAGCAGGAAAGAAGGCTTCTGTAATTGCATGTAGAGGAGGAAAGATTAGACTAGCAAGTTGGCCTTCCCAGGTTTGCAGCCTTACTCATGCTGTCTGTAGCACAAAGCAGGTGTAGATTGAGTCCCAAGACAGCAGAAAGCTGGAATCTGTAAGACATCAAAACTGAGGCTGAAGTGTAGAAGTGGAAAACAGTTATTTTTTCTGTGAGGAAAAATAAATCAACACTATAAACATAAACAAATCTATTTACTTTGCAAATATTTTAGGAGGAGTTTGTATATGTAAAACACACCTAAGTTTATTGTGGCACACACAAGCAGTGGAGACTTGGGAAATGCCAGACTAAGTTTGTATGTCCAGCAAGATGATTGGACTGCTTCTTGAATGTACGATTTCTGATGGACTTTTAAAATATGATAGAAGTCTCCATCTCTCTTCTAGGCTCCAGCAGAAACATCTGTGCTTTAAGTCAACACAGTGTGAACAGAACAGAAGCACCTGGGAATTGCTAAGGTTGAAGTAAATTAGAAACACGGATTAGAGTGCTCTTGTATGGAATACATACAGCTTGGTGTCATTTGTGAGAATAAGTATATCTAAACTTGTCTGAAATTCCATCTTTCTAGATCACTATCCTTAAATAACTGAGGGTATGTTTTATTTTTTTGGCATGATAAATGTGCCAAAGAAAACATTCACTTGGTGCGAGTGGCAAAACTGTAATTTCTGCAGGGCAACTCTGTTTTCCAGCAATTTGAGGATATGGCCTATTTTTCCTAGATGCAAAGAGATGTGTATGATTTATAATTTCACTGTAATGAGGCTGCTTTTCCATTTCTCATGGTTATTTTACACTATCAACAGCTAAATATTTCCTCATCAGGGACAAAGTTACCAAGTATTACAATGCACAGATGTTCTCTGACTGTAATATTCTCTAAGTATTATGTAGAAGAACAGCAATTATACAGACATTTTCTGAAGGAAATTGTATTAGAGTTAGGATAAGGATGTGGAGGTGTGAACTTAAGTCTGAGGAACACATGAAAGTTTATCTGTGCATGTAGTTTTGCTTTCAGAAAGTGTTTGCATTCCTATATATAGACCACAAGCACTGGTGTTTTTTCAGCAATAAAGGTATCACCCAGTTCGGGGCAGAAGCTAAGCTTTATTTTGTAGCCTCAACTGCCTGATGTGGATTGAAGTTAATGTTTCATGAGGCAAAGGACAGCACCTGTTCATTCCAGGAACGGTTACTGCTAAGATATTTGTTTTGGTTCAGAGTTAAGGTGATTTTGTGCTGAATTATCAGTTTCTTTCTTACTCAGGAGTGTAAGGGGCAATTAAAGATTTAGAGTGGCCTGACCTTTATTCTCTTCATTTTGACTTGTAACGAGTGATGTCTACAGTATCTTCTTTCTTGTAATTTATTTACTGTGTTTAGGAATGAGGGATTTGGATTTGGGATCTTCTAAGGGGACCTTTTTATGTACATTTTCGTTTATTTTGTCTAAATATATTGAAACTTCCAGGCCAGATATTCAGCTGGTGTAAATCAGCTTAGTTCCATTGACGTCAGTGGAGCAGTGCCAGCGGCAGATCTGACCCACTTCTTTAATCTGATCACTTGTCCATCCCCTTTATTTCAGATTATATCAGAGAGAGCACAGCCTTACCTCATTCACCATGAACTTGATACAGGTACAACCTCACAAGTTTTGGCAGAGGACTATCATCGCTGAGAAACATGGAAAAAGCAACAGTAGCATCCAGTCCTCTGCCATGCAGAAATTGCTTGGAGCTAAGGTGTCTGACAGACCCAGATTGACTTAATATGAGACTGTGTGATGTGTGAAATTCCAACTTGCTCATAATAAATTCTGTTAAAGATAATTTCCCACAAAACATTAACCGAATACTGCATTTTATGTGGTCTAAATATCTGTTAACAAATTAGCAATGTTCATGCAGTGTTCAGGATGCTCTGTGCCGCTACAGCAATCTGTGAGTCTTCAGAAACTTCATCATCCCAGCTGTCAAGGCTGTGAAATTTCCAAGGGAATTCATGTTTCAGTTTGCAATCACACCTTGAGTCTGGCATCTCTTAACTGTTTCCTTTAGTTTCTCCTGTTTTTTACCGTGATTTGCCCTGCCATTGTCCTCTCAGATCAGTATTGGATGGTTAGACTGAGCCTTGTCATCATACTGCACACTACTCTGCCAATGGATTTCTGCATCTGATCTCTTCCACTGTTTGAGTGAGCACATTTGCAGGTTCGGGGGTTTGTTTGGTTTGGTTTGGTTTGGTTTGTGTTTTTTTGGTGGGAGAGAATAGAGGTGCCAATACACAGCTGAAGAACTCAGTTTTTTCCCTTAATCTGAAATAATCGTTGAACTGACTCTTGGCTATTCTGCTTATTCTTAAACAATCATCTTATTCAAATATTCTAGTAGCTTTCAGGGACACTTTCCCAGGAGTGTAAAATACCACGTGTTTGGGTGCTCTGGGTTTTGTGTACTCAGACAAGTTTCTTACCCCTAAAAGTTTACATTGAAGTCTTCATTTATTTCTGGCCCATAACCTTGCAGTGAACGTTCACTCTTAAGAAGACCCAGGAACATGTTTTTACCACAGCAGGTAGTTTCTCTTGTTACTGTTACACAATATGTCTCCTAGGTTATCTACCTTAATGCTTAGTTTACATTTCCTCAGTACAGAGAAGAATTTTGCTTTTTTGTTGTCTGTTTTCTATGATTGTTGCTAATGTTGACAAGGTAGCACAAATAGTGCTTTTTCTGAGATCGAACTGTCTTGCACATTTGTGTCCAACTTGAGTGAAACAACCCATTTTCTCAGCAGTCAGTTGATGCTCTGCAGCATTATCTAATGTCCTACAAGCTTTTTTGAGCTAGTCATGCAGTGGCCATTGACTTTGTACTGGACTTACTCCAGTACCTCCCTTCAGTAGTTTGCAAATGCCAAAATGATGTGAGCCATTGCAGTTCTGGTATCTTTTCCCAAATACCAGATGTTGTCTTGGCTTCTCTTATTCACAAACTATGTCTTGTTTTTGCAGACTCTGATATTTCTGCCACAGGTCTCTTTTTCTGTATGTTGTCTCTCATATCTGTCAGAACTGTCCCTGCTCCCTAAGTTTCAGTTTGGGTAGAGTGGCTTCCTTTTCTTGGCAAGTTCTAGTTGGGTTATACCTAAATCTTTTAACAACATTTCTCTCTCTCTTTCCCCCCTACACTATAATATCAGCTTAACCCTCATACCACTTTGTGTTTTGAGCTATCAGTTAGTAACAGAATATTCCCATCTTTTATTCTGTCCTGTTTCAGTATAACACTCCTGTACATTTAATAGTACATTTAATAAATTATCTATGGCTTCAGAATCCCCCCTTACCTGAAAGACCATGTTCCTGTTGGCTAGGAAGGAAAGTTGCTGCTTAAACTTCCCTTATCTTTAGTCTGTCTTTCTGAAGGGCTTTGACTTGGATGGGGTCTTTAAATTCTTCTTTCATCCACACAGAATATTGTCTTTTTTCACTTTATTCTTGTTATTTTACAGTTCTCAGAAGTCGCTCCAACTAAAAGGAGACAGTACTCTGCCTAACCAACAGCCTCCTTCACTCCTAATAGCAACATCACTTCATGCTGGAACCTGATTTGCTACTGAGAGTCTGACTGACAGATATCAGAGCCTCCTGAAGGTAGAGTTTCCATGAGCCTTAAAACTGCCATTTAGGCACTTAAACTCTGGTGTATGGCCACTAGGCTCCTTTTTGCTTTTTTTCCTTAGAGACCAGGGTAGGTGACCCCTGCCCAAACCTGAAGAACCTAGGGTAGTAGCTCAAATATTTTCTTCTGTCCTTCTATATAATTTGTCTTTTCATTGCAGAAGAAACATAAGGACCCATTCATCTCCCTTACAACTCGCTCCAACAAGCTTTTCTCTTCCCTGCATTCATCCATGCAGTCTCCACTGTGTTCAGAGAAACCAAGCTGGAGGGCAGATTTGCTCTTAGAGAGAGTGTCATTGCAAGTGTAGAAGGAGAAATCCATTTTCACAAGAACTCCTAAATATACTGGTAAACATGAGGGAGCGCACAGAAAGCAAGACCAAAAATCACAAACAAGCAGGCAGCTTTTCTCTTAAAAGAAAAAAATAAGGCAGAAATATGAAACAAGTAACTCAGCTCTTGGGAGCAAGTAGCAAAGCAGACCCAAAATTCAGAAGATTTTTGTTCTGGGCTTTGTCTGCTTCTCTGACATTTTACCTTTCATATGTCTTTCATAGGATATTGTGCTTATTTTACTCATTTTTGTGAGTACTTTCATAAACAGAAAGCAGTAAAATCCCAGTGAAATTAGTCCAAAGTTGGGACAATATCAAGTTCAAGAAGTACAGTAGAATGAGTGAAGATGCAAATATATCTGCATTTCGTCAAAAGTTACTCTTTCATTTACCAAGGAAACATAACTAAATTAATGGATTTTAGATGAGAAGGAAACTCAAGACTATCTTATATGACCATATGTATTTTACATGCCTTCGAATTCCACTCAGTTATCTCTGCAAAACTATTTCCTGACAGATAGTGGGCCAGATTGTCCCTCTGCTAACTTTAACTACTTCAGTTTCAAAGCAATAGCACTCTCTAAAGATGTAGTCTGACTTGGGTGTTGTAGGTTTACTGTATAAAGACCTAATGATTCCGAAGTCCATGAAACCTGAAATGAGTGGTATATGTATGTACTCCTTTTGTAATCCTACAGTCTGAGAGATTGCTCAAGACAGGGATGAAAGAAGGCAGAGGAAAATCAATCTTTAACTTGGAAATATTTATCAGTTAACATGTCACAAGGAAGTGAGTACCTTTAACACCTAAGATAGTCAAAGTAGGAATTTCATTTATACTTCATTTATACTTCTTTTTGGGGGGGGGAAAGGAGGATGATATTTAAAAAGCAAGTGAGCCCCGACAAAAAGTCCTCCTCAAAAGTCCTTCTGAGCTTTGTTACCATTGCATTTCCTAATTTTAGGAATAGTCTCTAAGTGTATTTGAACACATTTATTTTATAGAAGGCTTCTAATCCAGACTTTGACAACACTTATACAGATACCAAAATCCATCCTTCTTGTGGGCAACATGTAGTTGTAGGCACAAACACCTATTCTGAATAGAGATGCTTTCCTGAGCTGGAGATATAGCTTGTGAGCTTCAGCTATTTTAAGGGAGATTTATTTTCTGGCATCTTGCTGCTTTTCTTCTTTTTTTCCCCTTCAAAAACACATCTGCTTTAACATCCTGTTGAGTTTAAAAGTATATTCTTTTACATGCTCACAAGCTCATAATTTTCAAGATGTGGCATTTCTTATACAAGGCCGTCTTCTGGGAATCTCTAAGTGTTCTGTGTACAATAAATAGGATTATCTACTTCACCCCGTAGTTCTGTATCTCAGGTCTTTGTCATATGGAAAAAGTGTAAACATCTTAATCCCTATGAGGGAGGAGTCTCTCAGGTATTTCCTTATTGATCAGGACTATAAAGCGCTGATCTCTGTCTAAGAGGCACATCGATCTGTCTTGTCTAAAGTAGTTGAAAGGACTTTATTCACTGAAATTTCTCAGTAGTACTATAAAATAACACATCTTGTTGAGTGAAGACAGCCTGTTAACGTATGGATTTTCGGCCTTGAGTGATTTTCTAAAATCAATAACTCATTAAAAAGAAAAAAGCCCAATTCTCACAATTCTTATCCATGCAAATAACAAACTGACTTGAGCAACAATGCCCAACTGAGTTATAACACTGGATTTGGAGGATGGTGTGTTGTTTTCTCAGATGCCCAGATCACAGTTTCATTTTTGCTTGGTCCTTCTTGAAAAACACTATTTCAACAACATTATCCATTTAGTAATTCTGAAGAGTAATGCTCTGTTGGCAGAATGGTTAAACAGTTACTAAAAATAAGGTCTACTGCTAAATGTTTCAAAAATATGACTACATCCCCAGCAAGTAACTCACTTTCAGCAAAGAATGCCAGTGTAAACCTTTTTCAAAATCACAATCTCTAGAAATTATTTATGTGTACTGTAATTCCTCCAAAAAAAAAAAAAAGTTAGATAACTTGGAAGGAGGGGGAAGCTTTCGATCCCAAATGGGTATAAAGCATTGCAGTCTTTAATTTCTTGACTGATTTGATCATTTGATCTGACTTTTAAAAGACTCCCCAACTTGGCATCAGTATTCTCTTTATCTCACCTGCAATGAATCTGCCCTTCTGTGCATAAGTACTTAATAGCTGTTAACTTTAGAGGACAAGCCTTGCTGGAGCCATAAGTATTGTACATCAAGGTACATTTGGATTAAAGTTTTCTTTTTCTTCTGCTCACTTCTCAAGTTGCTGCACTACCTGTTCTATTTGACTTTCTTAGCATCTTGGAGACTGTGTCAGATGTATTTCAGAGCATTAGTTTTGGGTTGGTTTTTTTTTTTTTCAGAGTGATTTGTCTTGCACCCATACATATTAATTTACTTTTAAACATTTTTTTTCAAATGCAGTGACAGGATTTAGAATACTCCACGGGATGCTGAAGTCAGCCACTTTCACAAAGCTTTTCCATATGATGCATGTCAGCAGCACAGCTTCAAGGAGTGTCTTCTCATTTTGCTTTCCACTTAGCAGGAGTTTAACAGGTGTCTCAGAACACCTCTGAATATGGCAGTATTAGCATGTGTGATCTGGGAATAAAAAGAAAAGGCAGGAGGTGGGGGAAAGGAAGGTAACTGGGAGTTGGAAGATGAACTGGTTCCAAAGGACACCCTCCAGCAAAGGGTGGCAAAATAATAAAATTAGGTAGATTTAACTTTACTGTGAGAAAGAGCAAACCTTGCATGTCAGCAGGGACTCATATGGTTTAATAAATTACTGGAAGGTTAGGAGAATGGGACATGCCCTCTCTAGAAGAGTCTCTGAAAGGTCTGAGGGAATCTTGAGCCCAGTAATACATTTCTCAATCTCAAATGAAAAATGCAGCCAGTAGTGTGACTAAGCATTCTGACATGACTGTGTCCTGTCCAGCCCTTTGAGGCCAATGGAGAATTGACAGAGCAGAGAAAGTCCAGCCAAGGGATTAAAATCAGAAACTGTCCTGTTCATTTTGTGAAAAAATATAAGGAGCTGTTCCAGGAGCAGGAAAAGCTCAGTTTCTGATGGAACTATATCCTCTGTCTCCCATACACCTTCTAAGGACCCTCACATGACCCCCAGATCCACTAATAACCAGGAGGGCAAAAGGCAGCTTCTGCTGCATCTGCTATGGAGCTACACGTGTACTGATTTGAAGGCAAGAAATAAGCTGATCTGTACTGACTGGACAAGTAACCATTGATCTCCTGCCTTCAAGGAGATTTTCCCCAGCTGGGGGCACTAATTTAGGTCTCTTTCCTCTGTGCAATGATAGGACCTGTAAGAACATAATTATCTCCGAGTCTTTTGCTTCTCCCCTGACAACTTGTATTGAAATGTGCCAGTGGGTTTGAAAGTTATTAGGGGAAGACATGAACAGACAGATGGCATGACTGCCTAAGCTTCATTTCCTTAGGAAATCAAGTGGAAATGTTTGTATAGTTTATATAGCACACAGTATGGTTTGTGTCTGTCATATTACCTTGAAGGTTGTTGTTGTAATTATATGTTCCATTGTTGTGCTTCATCTAATCTGAAGCATCTAAAAATACTGCTTTGGACCTTTCTGATTTGTTTTCACGCATCTCATAGGAACCCAGGACTGGAAGGGGCATCCTGGGTCATTGTGTTCAGGCTCCTGCCGAGGTACATGAACTGTAAAAGTTGAAAGAGAGAAGTACTGTATAATAAACTTCTGGTTGGTACAGTGGGAAAGTTAATGAGACAAAAGAAACCTTCCGTGTGGCCTTTACAAAGTTGGAAGTCACAGCGTGGGGCAGTCTCCTTGCAAATCTTGGGTCATTAGCCTATCTCCTGCAGCAACTGCAAAGGATGAATGTCAGAGGATGAATGAATTTTCTCCTTTACAGCAAAGAAGCATGAACTATTCATGCTTTCTTCAGAAAATCCTGGGGAAAAGGTTGCCAGATTTTTTTCACGCGTAAAAGGAGTTTTAAAATGTTAAACATGTTTAAACGCGGGGAATCATTTGATCCAGGGAGAGGAGAGACTTCCCTTAGCTTTTAATTGTGCTTGAATGACAGTAAGGCATGTTCAGCATTCTGTAGGATTTTCCTAAACAAAACAAGAACCCAGAAGACCCTCCCTGGAATAAGACCAATAGGTAAAAGAAGGATGGCCGTGTCTTATTATATACAGGGCACATGAGAACAATAATACCAAATTATTTCTGAAGCTGTATTATAATGCTAGAAAGAGAACCTGATGATACAAAATTAAAACCCATAAATGCCTGTGTTTCAGGATTTGTGCTGTTTGCCTTAAGACTTCAGCTATGCACTGATTGTCAGTATTAAATGCACTTCTCTAGTACATGTAGATACTTTCAGATTGTTAAAGACACTCCTAGTATATTTATATTCTGAAATATCTAGTGTTTCAAATCTCAGTGATTAAATGCCCTCTATAGAGTTGTAAAAGACGCAGCTGTTCAGAAAAAGGTACAGCCTGATAGGAGTAGAAGGACAATAGTTTATTTGCCAGTTTCCAGAAAATAAACAGAAAACAAAACAACACTTTGAAAACCTCCATTTTGAAATATTTAAACTGGGTTCAAAAATAGAAAGATCCTTTTTGAATTACTTAGAATAATTTTCCTTTTTGAAAGTAGAGTAAATACATAACCAAAGCGTTGACATTTTAAATGTTTTGTATGGAGTAGCTTTCTCATGAACTGGGAAGGCCACTGACTTACTTCAGCGCTGACTTTGGCTTGAAATGGCATTGTTGCAATTTTACACCTCTTTGCCTTACCTCAGAGTTTGATCCAGCAAGACAGGAAGTGCTTTAAGCTCATCTAGTAAAACACTTGAAGCTGTGAGTAGTTTTAAGCATTCAAACAGACTCGTTGGCTTTGGTTGCACTGTATCTTAGGATATGAAGTGTATGCTTAAATACTTCACTAGATTGTCCTGCACTCCAGACCTGAACTCTGAGCACAGGTGGGACTGATGGTGGTAAACTGAGCTCCATCAGCTTTGTGCCATGTGCTCATACACCCAGAACTGAAGTGTGCAGTGAACTACATCCTGTGGGCAGTCCATGATATCCTAGTAAAAAAGCTGGAAGTTGTAGCTTTATTTCAGAAAAACACATTTGCTATTAAAAAAAATAACATGTTTTAGTAGAATTAGGCAGTCTTTAAAAGTCATTCCAGGGTCTGAATCATTAAACTTTGGACCTTTAAATGTATTTAATATTTAAACTCCTGATTGAATTAAAACCTATTTCTGGAATGTTGTAGTTACTTTTGTTTTAAGGTGTTCATAATGAGCCTAGTCTTTTAAAAACTATGTTAATGCTTTCGGTACATTAACTTTTAACAAAGAGGTTTTCTTCACAAAGAGCATTTTCTGCTCAACAGAATTTGATAGTGTTTTCCATTAAAACTTTGAAGACTGCTAAATTTGACATTGCTGCTAAGTTTGCTCAGTTAGGCTCAGCCTTTAGAAGGTTATTAAAGGTTATTAAAAATCTATCACCTGATGGCGGGATCCAGGCTGCTTTCCATCACCAGGTTGCCCTTCAGTGCTCTGTTGCAATGGCTTTAAGCAGATGTGACTCATTTGTATGACTCTCTAGCTCTCATGCTGCTTTGGGAAACCAGTGCACCAGCTGGCTTTGGGCTTAGTGGCCTGCTGTAAGCCTCACCAGGACCCCTTTCTAAGCCCACCTTATCCCTTACTCATCTAATCTTATGTCTAACCTTAAACTGCAAATATTATACTGTGGTCAGCATTCAGTGACTGATGATCCCAGCCCACCACTGCTCCTCTTTGTCCAGCCACCAGCAGCTAAATCCCTTTCCCCAGGTGCTTATCCAGTACCAGGGCTTTGTCATTGTAACTGGGCAGGGATGTTGAGATTTTCCCCAAATTTTTATTTGGGTAAGTACATTATCTCACATACTTCTGCTGAAGCAAACTCAACTTTGTCTTTGTATAAAATATGGCCCAGTGGTGCTTGCCTCATTCACCTTTGAATTTAGTTGAATGTTGAATTTAGTTGGCTTGGTTGTAACTAGTGAAACGACTGAAGCCAGTTGGCCAAATCCAGTTTGCATCCAGTTCTGGAGCCCCCAAAACAAGAAGGGCATGGACCTGTTAGAATGAGTCCAGAGGAGGCCACGAGGATGATCCAAGGGCTGGAGCAGCTCTGCTGTGAGGACAGGCTGAAAGAGTTGGGGCTGTTCAGCCTGGAGAAGAGAAGGCTTAGGGAAGACCTTATAGCGGCCTCCCAGTACCTGAAGGGGCTACAAGAAAGTGGGGAAGGGACTTTTTATAAGGGCAGGTAGTGATAGAACAAGGGGAAATGGCTCTAAACTGGAAGAGGTGAGGTTTAGATTAGATATGAGGAAGAAATTCTTCACTGTGAGGGTGGTGAGACACTGGAACAGGTTGCCCAAGGAAGTTGTGGCTGCTCCTCCCTGGAAGTGTTGAAGGCCAGGTTGGATGAGGCTTTGAGCAACCTGGTCTAGTGGAAGGTGTCCCTGCTGATGGCAGGGGGGTTGGAACTGGGTGAGCTTTAAGGTCCCTTCCAACCCAAACCATTCTGTGATTCTATGAAATCCTGTTTTCAGTTACCATTACAGAAACTACACTGACTCTACTGAAGTCAACAGAGAAAATCCGGAATGAATAGATTATATTGACTTTTGTGATAAGTGCAATAGCAATTAAGAATTATTTTTATCATTAGGTATCACAGTGCCATATAAAAGCACTTACATTATGCATCATCAGCTTTTGAAGAAAGAGAGTCCCAGAAGTATGCCCATGGTCCCATAGCCTGTTAGAGCTACAGTTGAAAATTCTTGTTTCCCTGACAGATGCCTTTACCTGCTGGATTCTAGTGCTTTTTGAGGGAAATACTTGCATAAAGAAGGAACTGAAAAAGTAGTTGTGTATATGCATAATACTTAGAGAGGGGGAAATTCCTACTGAAGTTTTATCATCTCCATTTGAGATGCTTAAAAAAGATTATAAATAGCAAGAGAGCATTACCTTAAATTTTATCATTATGTTATATAAGCACAATAATTGACAGCCCTATCCCCCAAGCTGTGTTTAATATAGGCAATACACTGAGGGAAAAAAGTATATTTGCTTGAAGTTCATCAGTGTATTTACAATACTGCTTTCCCATGCTTATTTTAGGGTCATTTGGGAAAAAGTTTTAACTCCAAAAAAAATGAATGCATCGCTATTCTGGGAGTTAGACTGTCACTTAATAAATATATTTCTGATAATAAAAATTGGTGTCATTTTCCTTGCAGGGACTTATTCGTAAGAAAGTTAATAAAAACTTCATGGAAAAACTAGCATCACAGCTTTTTTTTTAGGTGGTTTTTTTTTGTTGTTGTTTGAAATTCCTACAGGAAAGTTAGCTGAATGCAAAAAGTATCAAGAAACAGAAACTTTCTATGGTTATTAAAACCCAAAGGTAAGATTCTCTTAGTAAAGATACTATTAAGCAAGGTAGCTCTGAGGAACTTGCTAAATATCTTTTAAGAACAAAGACTTTACTTGCCCTGCTGATGGGAAAGTCATCATGTGGCTTTTTTCCTGATCACTTTCTATTCTTTGTATGTGTGACAGATGTCAATGAAGTTGAAAAGTGTCCATTTCCCAGCAGGATGCTGGCTGTTCCCCAAAATGCCTGCACAGTTTATAGAGGCCCTAATATCTCCTGATGGTGACTGATGGGTTTGGAGAGAAAGCATCCTGCAGGGTAGAGGCCTGCTGCCTTTGAATAGAGGGCAGCCAGCAGCTCTACAGGCCTCAGCAAGAGATGCCACTGTATCATCAGGAAACTTTGATTTATTATCTGAGAATTTCACCATCCATCTGCATGAGAGGTCACAGAAGCAACTTTCCTAATGTGAATCTGAGACCCCCATTATTTCCCACTTATTGCTACAAGCATGAAAAATTGTTCCAACTGAGAGAGTTGGACTTTCAGAACTTGTTGCTATGGCTGAATTTATAGGAATATTTAGGAGCAATGCTTAGTGGGGTTTTTTTTTGAACCTATTAACTCCAACAATTTTCACAGGTTTTTGCTAATTAATGCCACCACTGTGGAAATGGAAGCAGTTCTCCAAACAAGCTGCGACAAATGGGATTTTTATTGCCAATGGAAAAGCCTAGGGAATAATTAGCAGGTCCACAGAGATCTCTTGATTACAGACATCTGCATTGGTAATGTCCAGACAAAAAGATCGCCGAGGGAAATGTTTAGGGATTTTCACCTTAGGGCACATTTATGTTGTCAGCTACACCCTTCAAACTGCAGTTGGACAAATGTGGGAAAATGTTTTGTGAAATGTTAGACCAATGAACCTGATGTTGACTAATCTGGTCTAGGGAAACTGGCTTTGCTTTCTAAAGTACTGTCCAGCAGCCAAGACTTGCAGATGTAATATTTTGATATCTCATTAAACTCGATTTCACAGGGATATTTCTCAGTGCTGCATTTGAGTTGCTGTGTGTTGCCTAAGATGCTTTTACAGTTATCGTTGCTTTGTTGAATAGGATGAAGAGGAAACAACAAGACTGATTATTAAAAAACCACATGACTCCTTGAAAATGAAGCACTGAAATAAGAATTCATGTCAACACAGGATTTATTAGTGCAGGTTAAAGAGTAACTTGATTTGAGATTTTCCTGCTCTCGCCAAAGTGATTCACAATGTAAATCACGGATCTGCTTGTAGAAGCAGTGGAGGTTTTGTCTTTTTTAAACAGCATGCCTTTAAACTGGCTAATAAAATATTAATTTCAGGCCTTTGAAGCAAAATTTCAGGCTAAAGGTTTTAAAAAAGACAATTATATTCATTTGTATAGCATTACTGTGCAGTTGCCCCAGTCCTAGGCTGGTTCCTGTTGTATTAAATGGTGTATGAATCCTGAACAAAACTAATTCCTTTTTTGAAGAAATTATAGTGTAAAGATTTGGTTGCTTTTACCAATTGTGTCTGGATATAGAATTTAAAATAAATGTATAATGTCTTTGATTTTCAAATATCCATGACACAATGTAGGTCTATCTTGCCTAGAATCTCTCCGTGATGGGATCTTCACTCCCTTAAGTCTTGCTGCAGAAAATGCCCTTAAATGCCTTATTTAAACCCATCCTTCTCCAGGAAAACCATTAAGCAAATGATTAATTTTAAGATACATTTCAGTCCCAGTGGCGTCATTTATCCTACTCACTGTTCAGGCAGTCACTTACAACAAAGTTAAGTACAGACCAGACCTAATTCTGAATCCAGGCTGTCCTTCAAGATGTCACAAGAAGCAAGACTAATTCTTATGGCTTTTAAGCCTCCATAGTACACACATAGAGCTGCACTCAGTAATGCACCAGTGTACGAGGCAGGGGTTAATCACCAGTATCTTTCTTCAGAGTAGAAAATTGTGGCAGATCTTTCGGAAGGTCTCTCTTGGTTTGGCCTTTCTGGTCTCTCTGTGATGAAGGGTGGAGGTGGAAGGAATGAGGGGTTGGGAAAGATGGAGGATTCAGAATTGCTGAGGATACTTTTGTTCTCAAATAAGTGGAACCTGTATAACAAGTACATATATATTCATAGACACTGAGTGCTAGAACCCATGCTTTGTTACTCTCTGATCCAGAATATTTACAGAGGTATGAAGTAACCTCAGCATAAGCTTTTTAATAACCTTATTCTGACTCCTTAGGAAGTCTTTCCAGAAGTCCTCAGAGATGTCTATGATCACATATATCTTATTGTCACTACCTCGGACAGATGGGAAAGTCCCCAGAGAAATTCCTTCGGAGTGATGTTTACTGGTCAGGATGTGGGCTGCAATAATGCTGGTTTTGTGGAATATGCACTTTTTTGGGGGGTGCAGGTGAAAGGACACTATAGCATACAGTGTCCTGCAGACAGGACTTTAATTTATCACTGAGTAGTCTTTCAAACTGTAGGCTATTCACAAGTAGAATCCAAATGAATTTGAGCTCAAACTTGGTGCATTTTTCAGCTTTATTTAAGGAAATGATTTACAGCGGTTAAAGGTATGAGTGTGTGGCATGTATATCTGCTGTACAGAAATATGATATGAATTCCTGTAAATAAGGTATTTAAATATAAATGTGTTTGACTGTTTTCTAATGAGCCTTGTTCACAGGCCCTGCAGGGTTAATTAGGTTCCTAGATCTTATCTTTACTCTATTACACAAAAGGCAAAAACCTTTACAGGAACTGAATCCACTCAGAAAGAGCAAATAAACTAGCCCTAAATGATCACAAACTGACCAAGCTTTTCTGCTTCAGCTCCCTGTGTGCCTTCAGGCAACTGGGATTTAAAAGCACTGAGATTACAGGACCATAAAAATACACATTTACATTTACATGTGGTCACATGCAAAATTTAAGATTTAGAGAAAGCCACAAAAGGAATGTTTAACATAAGTAGCCAGGCATAAGCTGAATTAATGACACCACAGCCTCAGCAGAAACACAAGAAAAACATGTAAACCTTCATCTAATATTAGTTGCTGTAGCCCACACTCCAGAGCACAAGGACGTGTGGTGATTAAATGTTCTTTTCCACTAGATCTTTTAGCTGCCGAATGAATGGGAGCTGGGCAACTGCTGAAGCGTAGTGAGTTCACATGGGAGAGACCTTGTTTTGAGTTTTGTTTCTTTGCTGGAAAATTAAATGACTAATGATATTAAAAGAGCAGCCAGAACCCCCTCCTGACCTCTGACCATGTGGGGAGATTCTGCAGGAGGACCCTCCAAGCTCTCTGTGTGGGACACCTTGGCCAGATGGCAAGGGCTGGCAGAAGGCTGCAGCCACTGCTTTTAGGATGTGCAT
>NW_010318603.1:0-15072 GCF_000700745.2 Antrostomus carolinensis | reverse complement strand
CCCCTGGCAGGCATGCAGACCTTTTGCACCAAGCCCTGTACATCTGCTACAGGCAATCCCTGCCCTTAGAAGTCACCCATTGCAGTGTGATGCAGACACACTTCTGATGGAAAGCTTCAGCAGTAGTACCTGTCCTTTTTTTCACATATTGCTACGGCATACGGGGTTTCAGGCCTGACGTGTTAGCTTCATGATGTAAGTGCAGCACAAGTAAATGCTAGATGTGAAAAGAAACAAATTTTGTTTTAAATATTTTTTTTCCTTGCTTTGACTCTGTTGTCTTAGCAGGGAATAGGTTTTTTTTGTTTGTTTTGTTTTTTCCACAGGAGTGTCCTGTCAGGGTATAAGCACTAGAATGGTTTATTTTAAGAAAAAACTCAGTTCTGGTTGTGTAATTATGTATCTGCTCACATGGACACGCGCAAAAAGAGATTGGAGATGTTCCCAGGGGAAAAGTAATGAAGTCGGTTTGTCTTGCGAAAACTATGTTTTATTATAATATAGCAAATGACAGAACGAGAATTTCTCATGCAGGACATTCTTCAGTAATTAATTTCAACTGACAGATGAGTTTCAGAAACCAGTTGTCCAGTTGGAAATAGAAGTATGTTTGTTTAGTTACTTTGCATATTGCAAACTACTCATCACCTTAGGCAGGGTCTGATCCTCAGCTGGTCTAGCTCTGCACAGTCATGGAGATCAATAGTGGTGCTACTTTATACCAGCCCTGTATTTAGAATGCTAACCGTTTAACCTTGCAAAATGGAACATATTGTATTATTTATATTACGGTGGTTCGGAGCTCAGGCTACGGGGAGGGATCCTACCGTGTTAGGCACTGCATAAACAAAGGGAAAAAAAGACATTCCTTTATGCATACACTTATTTTTTTTTTTGCACCTAATTAAACTAATTGAAACCTGTGGGACTACTGATGTGCTGGAAGTTAAGCATATGCAGGAATCCTTACAGGATGAGGGAATAAAGACATGGATTGTAGGACTGAGAAAAGAAGAAAAATCAGAAGGTCATGTTATTTTATCTCTCACTGGAGTTTTCTCCTAGGATTTGTTATGATTTACTGTCATTACATATTATGTAAACAGTCACTGTTTCCATGAAGTGGGAGGTCCCGTTCATCTTCTGAGTAGCTATTCAGCATTGTTTGTGAGTTTAACTAGGAATGTCCATCCTTACTGTAATGGAGTGATCAAGAATCTGTATACCTCATAGCCTCGGGTTAAGGCTCTGACCCTATTAAATGTGTAGGTGGGGTCCCCCTATTAAACCAGACAGTAAAGCCAAGGGAAGTCTGAGATGATTTCCCTGCTTCCTGCTGTTGTTTCCTCTGTAGTGGATGCTCTGGACTCACCCAGATTAGCAACTGCCTTGACCCAGGGCCTATGAAAATATTCTGGAACGGTCCTTTCTTTTTGAGTTTTAGGAACTGACTTGAATGGCAAGCATTTTAAAAAACAGTAAATAGAGAATGAAGTCACCCTTTTTGCCTTGGTTCCTTCTAAATCTTTTACAAAACTGTATTTTTGCTTCATCCCCTTGCAGCTGAACCTGTGTTACTTAGTCATACAGCCTGTCCACACTTTCAACAGCAAAGACAAACCAATTCTAGCAAATACATTGCTTATAATCTTGTGTACACACTAACTGTTAGCTTTTTCAGGGCCTAGTTTCTACTTAAAAGGAAAATAAGTATATGGAGCAATTCCTATGTCCTCAAACTGTCCTGCCAGCATATATGGTACTGACTACTCTGTGAGATGCTCTTTCTTTCCCATGCGGACATAGACTTTCTATGGTAGTATTGAACTACTTTACCACAATACAGCCATCCCCTCAATTTACTCCGGGCAATGTGACTAGAAATCATCTGACATTTCTAGTACAATCTGAGACACCTGACAATAGAGTTTGTCAAAGCAAAATGATTTTTATTTTTAAAGGGGAAGTTGAAAATAACAAACACGTTGCATAATCCCTATCTGCTACATATAGGTGACATTTACAAGTATGTATTTCCATGGTTTACTCCATTTTGCAAGTCTTCATTAGCTTGGAAAAAGCTCAGCTGAAACCTAATACTGTATCATATATAAAATTACTGATCTAGACACAGAGTACTATATGTATTTTCCTCTCGTTGAAAAGCCTTGCCTTATCAGATTTGTTCTCTCACTTATGCTCATGGTCTCACTGACATCAGTGGGAGACTTCCTAGGATGTCTGACAGTAATTTATTAATTCCTCAATCCAGGAGTGATTCCTTCATGCTAGATGGCTGTGAGGAGGTGGTAAGAAATCCACAACAGTCCTCTGCTCACACACGTAGCTACCAAACATTTCACCGGTCTCTTGACAACACTTTCCTGTTGTGGAAAAGTGATATGTCTGAGTAGGTAGGCCAACATCTGTGTGACTCTTCATCTACTGATCTACCAGATTAAATATTAACATCTCCTTTAAAGCAGTGAATTTTGTCCAAATATGATTCTCAAAGAAGAACATTTCTTCCTCCTTCTGCCCTAGGTATACTGTCAGATGAGTGGTACAGATGGGCAGGATGGGAATTTAAGCACACAACTGGCAAAAAGTACAGCCTATTATTTGGGCTGATTTTTTAATGTAATTGTTCTTCACTGTTAAATGAAACAAAGTGCACAATTACAGTGAGATGACTACACTGTGCCAGTGAGGGAATCCTGCGTGCGTCTGCAGGGTAAAGGCATCTTGGCTGTTAGCTGGTGAAATCTGTCCAGGAGACAGACACTTTACAGAGAATTTCTTCCATGAGAAATCTTTCAGTTTCTTATGGCTTTTGTTGCTACTTCTGCTCTACACTGACAATATACATTTGTTTATAGATGTTGCTAGAACTTTTAGTTTCTATAGATGGGTAAGTTTCAGCTGAGTAGTGGGTTTTTTTTCCAGCTAACATAGGGAGAAATATTTCAAATAGATTTAAGAAGTAGACAGTCATTCTTAATTTGGTTCTTTAAGGTTTCATTTTCCTCATGCAAGTTATTCGTAACTCCCACTGAAGCCAATAAATTCTTAGTCCTTCACGGCAGGAAAAGCACTGAAGTCAATGGGAATTATTTGTATCCTGCAGTGGGGGAATAAGCCTCCTGGGAAATTGTGAATCTCCCGTCTGCCATAAGCAATCCATTACTGCACTGTCAGTAGTAAATCATTCCAGGATTTGTAGGAATCCCTATTATTATTTAAGTGCACCTATGCTTTCATTCTCACTCCTCTCTAATATAAAAGTGACTGATGCAAGTTATAAAATGATGTTAATATATAGATTTCTGCCGCCGCTTGGTTTTTGTCTTATCCTTCACTGCCTATATTATAGCGTTTGCTGCCCTGAGGTTCGGTGTTGTGTCCAGGCCTGCTGCACATCTCCTCTCCTCAGAATTTTACCCATTGCTCGTGAGAATTTCAACTTCTGGATAAATAAATATTTTGGGTCAGGTCTTAAAAACACAGAAGTCCTTATTTGCATGTTATTTTTGGAACGTGTCCATGTCTTAGTGGAACTCTCATACCACAATAGCTGATGGAAGGAATAGAGAAATGTAACTTCATGTCTTGTCTTTGAGGGTCAGAGGGGAGGGGAGGATATGGGAGAAGGAGTAGACAGATCCAGTGACCGAGCTTTCCCTGCAGAGGAATAAAAAGGGTTTAGTAGTGACAGTAAGTAGAACAAGCAGAGTCTCAAATGCATGTGTCTTCCGAAGAGAGCTAAAAATCATATCAGGCCAAAACAAACTTATGGAGCAGCTCATGGAGGGGCTGCAACAAGCTGAGCTCCCCCAGTCCTGTCGCTCTTGGCCTTTTGTTCTGGGAACAGATGTCCCTTCTCCCCCAACTGTCATCTAGTTTCAGAATGAAGTACTTGGGCTCTGAACTTTTTCTTCATCGTTGCCTTCATAGATTTCTCTATTCCATGGCTGTGACAGTAACTTCATTGTTATTGTTATTCTTCTAATTATCAGTCTCTTCCTGTATTGCCTGTGTAAAAAAAAAAGGAAAAAAAAAAAAAAAAAAAAAGACTGGGCTTTGCTGACTTGTTGGGCCTATGTTGGATGATCCTCACTGCCCAGATATTGAACCCTTTCCAATTTCCAGCGTCACACAAGCAGAAGAGGTTTCTAGAGCAGAATATTTCCTGTCTTCAGACTAATAAATTATGTGGTACTTTACAAACAGAAAGAGTTCAAAGCCATCTTTAAATAACAGAATTAGAAATTGATCTGGAAAAAAGAAAAGGGAGCAGAGAAAACCTTTGGGATAAAATGCTGAGCTTTTCATGCCATCAAGAGAGGTTTTGTTTAATATATGCATTTTAACAGGTGGTTTTGACTGTGCAAAGATCTTTTCCACACTTATGTTAGTGAACTATGTCTCATGTTTCAACATTTTTCATTCTCTTTCAGACTTTTTAAAATATGAAGGAAAAGAGGAATTGATCAGACAACCAGTACAGACTTCTGGGATTTGGAAAAAATAATGAATTGGAAAAATCACATGTGATTGGTGGGCAAGTGGAGGGTGTCTGTGTAGAACTGTGGTCACTGTGGGTTCACATTTGGCATTTTCACCCTGTGAATGGGTGCATCTGTGAAGTGCCAGGGGAGAGAGCCACACAGGTTTGTAATCACAGATGGGACAGGCTATTCCACATGGAGATCTTTCTGGCTAATCAGCAGAGCTACACAGAATTTTAATGAAGGCAGATAGAAAGATTTGAATAAGAGGAATCTAGTTGTCTATGCAGACAATTATGGAAGTATTGCCAGTTGATTTTCTTGGCAACTGAATAAAAAAAAATTATAAAACAGAGCCAGGTTTAGGTCACATAGTAAGCTTATGGTTTATAAAGAGAACCTACAGTTATAAAACACCCTGCAATGACTTTAATAATGTGATTTATACACCATTAATTCTTTAAAAAATACCAAATGAGAGTCAGACATATGATCAAGCCCTTATGCGATATAAACAGCCATAAGCTGATTGACTTCCTATTGAAGAGTATTCATTGGAGTTGTTTGCCTCTCTTATCCTCCAAACAGCAAGAACCCATGTGACTAAATGCTACATTTCATAGAACAGTGAGATTTTGTGCAATTACTATTATTTTGCTTCAGGCAGCCTTTCAAAAGCTTGTGGTACGAGATTGTAGCAATATGAAATCTGGCAGTGCACTGGTGATTTGGCACGTGTTGCTTCCATTGTGTTATCTTCTGTGAAACACTAACTTGTTCATGAAGAGGCTGTAGAATATTGATCAGAGCACAGAATCATTAACACAAGGTAGTTTTCCACATCCTGCCACATAGCTGCTCGTGCAGTTGATGTTCAACTTTGACAGTGTAGCATTTGGGATGTGGAAGTCTATTTTAATCAAATATTACAAAACAAGGACCAAATCCCCAGCTCCTGCAAATGCCCTGGCATTTGCTAATTTCCGGTCAGCCACACTGATTTTTCACTCTCTGAAGAACCTTGTCCCCAAAGCTTATAAATTGAGATTAATACTAGTCTTACTACAGAGCTTTCCAGTGATCAGTTGGAAGCCTGAGGTCCCCGGGCTCCATCTGGATAATAAACTGCAGATGCTGGATGCCTCTCCACCTGATGAGCTGTCAATGTGCTGGATAGATGAGCTGTCAGGAAACTAAAGAGGTTTCAGGTTGAAATGTTTCTCAATTTTTTTCCTTCTTGAAAAAAAGAAAGTAAAAATGATTCAGTGGAATGTCTTGATTTCACCAAATCAACATTTTTCCAACCAGTATCGATTTTAAGAGAAGTAAGAAGCCCCATGAGTTCAGCTGAATTTTAGAGCACTACTACTGTACCGCTTTTGAGTGAGGAGGGTTTTGGGGCTCTGTGGCTAGAGATTGCTTGGTTGCATTTCACAGGCAGGATGGTTCAGTGTTGAGTCATGAGGCAGCAAGGAAATAGGGGGAGAGTTCAGTGGGTAGGGTAAAGGCCTTGAAGATGGAAATGTTAGTGCTAGCAGGGACGCATTTCAGGATCCCTGAAACACTTGGCACTGCAGGGTTGTAATGTATATGGTTACAAGGTGGGTGTTACATGGAAATCAGCGAGTGAAGTGGTTGGTTTAAGTAGAGAATGCTAATGTAACAAACAGTGGGTATGGTTTTTGGAGTTTCCATGAAGGGACCAATAGTGGAAAATGTGGCACAGATTAGTCATTGTGCTAGAGATACTAATTTCAAACACTTTGCTCTACTTTTTGATTTGTATCTGCTGCTGTCTGGATCACAGTTAGGAAGCATTTATTTGCAGAACGCTAAGTAGATGGAACTGGATCCTGCCTCTCTAGAATGCAATGGGAGCAATGCTGTTAATTTCATTAAGAGTTAGACTGGGCTTTTAGGAATAGAGAGTTTAATTACTACTAAAATGGAATGGATCCAGCCCACAGATTCTTTCCTCAGCTTTGAAAATCTCTCCAGTAAAGGCGAAAGTGTTTTTAAACTGAACAAAGCATCCACAAAAAACTTGAAAAGTTCCATCTCAACATCTCTCCTTCAAGCACCAAGGTGGCCCTGGCAGATATGTTTAATAGCTAGCAGCTAGGATATGGTAAGTCTCACAGCCATGCTTTTGGGCCAGTTGACAGCAGAAGAGAGTTCCCATGTGAATGCTGAGTGCTCCAGCTAGCTCTGTCGAGCCAGTCCGTTTCTTCAAAGACTAGACAGTGCTGAACTTAGTAACATGAAAAATGTGACTTTTAAAAATTCTATTTTAAGTCCACAGCTGGATTTTCAGTCAATTAGGATGTTTCTTTTCTTGTGCTTTCTGGTCAAAATATTACCTTAAGTCAACTAGCTTATGTTTTAGTCCACTCTTAAAATATGGAAAGTTTGCATTTTTATGAATTTTCAAGACCAAGTTTTTCTTTCTGATTTTTTTTACATAATTTCTGCAAATGGGTAGTGATCAGGTTCTGAGGTTTCTCTCCTAAATATTTGCTGATTCCTGCTAGCATGGAATATTCAGCCAAAGTATCAATTTTAATATCAGTTAATTCTTGCAAGTCCTTCAAATAACTGCAAATTTCAGTTCAGATTGCACCTCTATCTAAAATTATCCTGACTTGGAAAAAAAGGTATTAGCATTATGAGAGAGCTAAAAACCACTTTGGGGTCAAAATTAGCCTCTAGAACTGTATTTTGGTTTTCTATTATAGGGCACATAGTGTTGGTCTGGTTTTCCCAGGGTTTCAGTCGAACTGTTTGCCAGCAGGCAATTGGAGTTAGACTGCATCTCAGTTCAGTGCATTTCCTTATAAAGCACTGAGTAAAATTTAGTATCTTCTGCTACAAACTTATATGTCTTAACAGAATTAATTTTCTAACTACACTTCCTTTTCCTCAGAGTAAAAATTAAGGGTAAAAGAAGGCAGATGCCTCAGTGACACAGGGTCCATATTCTAGTGAGATTGTGAGTTTCCCAGGAAGCCCGTGCTCCTAGCATGCCTCACCTGAACAACTGTAGGGTTACGCTCAACAATCCACCTCTTGACGCTTCTGAAGTAAATGCCACTTACCACTCTGTCACTACATCCCTTCTTTATTGTTGACTGGGAATTTTTGGTGATTTATCTATGGTGTCATCTCCAGGTCTAGGACTTCTTGATTTGTCTGACATCAGTTTTTTCTTTCATTAATCAGAGTTTACACTGGGACTTTGGTGCTCCAGATTACTGTATTTTGACAATTTGTTTACATATTTGGTCTGGGACAGTTCTTTTACTGATAGCTGAGTGGCAGATAGCGGAGTTGCACAGCCTTGGACTTGGACTATTTGGGGACTGGTCTACCGAGGTCTGACACACGTGTTATTGAAGGGTTAAAGAAAGGTAACTATATTCTACAGCACTCTGAATTGATATTTTTTAGTATTATGACTGGCACTTGTTAGGTAACTTTGCTTTGTTTCTTCTTTCTCTGTACATGCCTAGAAATCACACAGTACTATGTTCTACCAGAAGCATAAAAGCTAATAGATGTGTAATTACTATATCCAGTTATTCCCATGTTAGTTTTATGTATCAGTTAAGAATTCAAGAAAGGAAGACAGAAAGAGAGAAAGGGAAAAAGAGAGAAAGTGAGAAAGGGTCAGGGGGAGAGTTAGAGAAACCAACCTGATTTGTGTTAATTTGGGCAGCAGAATATTTGATTTCTAGTAATGTTCATTGTCCTAGGTAAATGAATTATCTTTTGAAAGAGAAACGCTTTTGAAGTTAAATCCAGCTCAGAGGTTTGTATGTGTGTGACGGTAGCATTCTAAATTACCTTTAATGCAAGTGTAATAGCTGCATATACTTCGTCATTTCCTCAGCTGTGCAGTGGGGGGGTTTAAAAAGTATGGAGAGACTATTATCCCAGATAATTGATGGAGATAGAAAAGGTGAGTATTGATTTTGTATCTTTATAACATCACTATAGAAAAGGTACACTGCAGTAGCAAGCAGCAAGAATAGCTGAATACATGGCATTTCCTGTTATGTTTCAGAGAAATAATATAAAAATCTACCATGTTTTCCACACTTTGAGAGACTGTGGGGATTTGCAACAAGGCTGTAGCTGTTAGCACAAGTCCAGAAAATGAATGGCCTTGCAGGGCCTATTTCTACTCAGGACTGTTCTGTAATGACAATCGGGGTCTCTGTTTCTGGATGCAGGAGCAACCATTGACAGTATGACATTTCTGAAGCATCATCTGTCCAGCTTAGCTGCAGACCCTGGAGTACTGTGTCCAGCTCCGGAGTCCTCAGTACGAGAAAGATGTGGACCTGCTGGAGCAGGTCCAGAGGAGGGCCACAAAAATGATCAGAATGCTGGAACACCTCTGCTATGAAGAGAGGCTGAGAGAGTTGGGGTTGTTCAGCCTGGAGAGGAGAAGGCTCCAGGGAGACCTTATTGCGGCCTTTCAATACTTAAAGGGGGCATGTAAGAAAGATGGGGACAGATGGTTTTAAGTTAAAAGAGGGGAGATTTAGACTAGATATAAGGAAGAAATTTTTTACAATGAGGGTGGTAGAACACTGGAACAAGTTGCCCAGAGAGGTGGTAGAAGCTCTGTCCCTGGAAACATTGAAGGTGTCAGGTTGAACAGGGCTCTGAGCAACCTGATCTGATTGAAGATGTCACTGCTCACCGCAGGGGGGTTGGACTAGATGATCTTTAAAGATCCCTTCTAACCCAAACCATTCTATGATTCTATGATGACCCCTCTCAATCCTTCCTGGAATAAAGCAGGGCTGTCCCCAGCCCTTGTCTGAATGAAGAGGTTGAGAGAAACAGCTGTGTACCTGCATTTTACATGATGACAAATAAACAATAGCTGGCATTAACGGCGAGGGAGAGGTTGGCTGTAAGCCTCTAAGTGACTCTCTCCTTCCATCTGTAAATGACAACATGGATACCTGAGCCTTATTATTTTGGTGAAGAGCAGTAAAATACTTGTTGCAAGACTGTGGAGTAGTAAAAGGAATACTTTTTATGCACAGCCATCGGAATAGCATATAGCATGGACCTTTCTACCATTCCTTTTCTGCAGCTTTGTTGCTCCTTCTGTCTCTTTTCTGTATCAGTAAGACAGATCACAAATGTGGAAAAATTTATAACAGTGCTCAAAGTTTCAACATGTTTAACACTTTGTTGTGGTGAAACCAAGGCATGAGAAGAGAGATAATTTAATAGTGAAAACCAGTGAAATTCTTAAGGAAAAAATAGCACTAATGGACATTATTGGCCCTGCCTGCCTCTCCTGGGGCTTCCCCTCACATTTCTGCACATGGCTTAGGGCTCCAGTTCAGCCCAGCTGCCCCAGTGAAGCTGTAAGGATGCTGCTCCCCAGCTCTGCCACAATCCTGCTCTGCCTGGTCATGGGCCCTGCTGTGCCAGGCCCAGCTTGCAGCCTCATGGCCTGGCCTGGCTTCACCTCTCCATGAACTTGACTAGTGGTCCAGGATTTGGGCTGCCCCTGGACTGTCACCCTAACCCTGCCCTGCTCACCTCACTGGCCTGTCCCCTGGCTGTGCCTTCTGGCTCAGCTCCTGGTCCCTCAGGGAGTAGCTGGCCCTTGCTGCACCCTGACATGACACTTTCCTTCTCTTATTCTCAGGGCCGGGCTGAATTGTTTATTCTTGGTCAGCAGAGTGCAGGTCCAGTGTTCCAAAACATTTAAGCTGTTAGGTACGTCCTTTCTGGGTAAGAGGCATTGCTTCTTTCATTGAAGGTGGTGTGGTGTCTTCATAGCTTGCAAATGCCATTCATGATAGGTATCTAACCTATTCCTCTGTGAGTCAACTTCCAGGAAAACAGTGCACCAAGAATTCCAGGTGGCATGCGGATGCAATTCAAGGGAAGGTGTATCAGTCAGCCCTTCAGAATATTAACCAGAAAACTTATCAGAAAATGTTTCTGCTGTTCCAGCTTTTTAAATTTTGCCTGATTATTAAACCATCAGTGTTTGTAATACTGTGGATTGCCAAACAGTGAACAAGCTTTTGGCGTGGTCCCGCATCATTTTTTTACTTTACACTGGCAAGTATTTAATTGTTTGGGAGTTAATCCAACGTACACTGCCCTTCCCATTATTGATTGCTAGAGCAGCCAACATGTTTTGTAACTGCCTGTTTTAAGGACCGACAACTGCATTTGAAGTGTATAGTCTGTATTTTGTCAGCTGCAGCAGGGAAACATCTTTGGAACTGGATCACATAATGCACAGACCTGATAGATGGACTCAATTAAATCAACAATAATATAGCAGTTGGCACACTCACTGTAGCTACTCTGAGCCTGCTCTAAATTTTTTTCCAAATCCTTTTTATTATCCAAGCCTCTGATCAAAACTTTAGGCCCTTTATATCCCTCATTCAAACATCACTTCAGAGGTTAACACATTTGAACTCCCAAAGCAATGCTTTTAACTTCTATCCTGTGGTCAATAAGAGGCTAACTCTATCTATAAACAGTGTCAGATGGTGTCTCACACGTTGCACTTAAGAAACCTTACTCCTGATAGTTCCTTGACCTTGGTGGCCTTGCAGACTGGCCAGATTAAATGACACTGAACAGGGTACCAAGGGAGAGATCACACACGTGATACTGTAAAGCTGACAGCAAACTGACAGTGCTCAGGGTGTGAGGAAGGTGGCAGGAGAGCATCTGAGGGAAGGGAACAATGACATCTGTCCCAAAGCAGCAGGTTAAGATAATTATAGGATATTTTTATGGCCATATCCCTATATTCTTTTCTGTTGACCATGTATTAACTTTATGCATATATTATAAAGAATCAGAAAAGAAGATTTGTTCCTAGTGGTTAATCTTTCCCTTTTGTGCCTAGTAGTGTTGTAAATTACAACAATGTTAAGAATTACTTGGACCAGAAACATTATTACCATAAAGCAACACCCTCCTTGGCAAACAAAGGATGGATCTTCAGCTGGTATAAATATGGGAAGATTTTGTGACGTCTGTGGGTGTTAAGTGCGTTTGCACTAGCTGAGGATCTGGTCCAAAGAAACACAGGATTCAGCATTCAGTTCCTATTGCAAATCCTCTAAAAGAAAAGTGACTACAGACATGATAAAGCTGAAACTGTGTGAGAGAATTCAGGTTTGTTATTTCAAAGCACTTGATTGCTGAACAAAGCTGTTCATGGAGTAGTGTGAAACATAGTGGTATCCAAGACTGAAGAGAGAAGGTTTTTCATCTTGGTTGCTTTGATGGGGATGACAGCACAAAATGTGGGGCAAGGCAGTGTCAAGCCCTTTTCATTCTTCAGGGAACTGTGTATTAGAAAGTGCTGCGTGTAATCCTTCCACATCCAACTTCTATCCCTAGATCTCATGCCAGATTTGTCCTGGGTGATTTGGATCAGTTGTATTATCATGTGTTCTACAGCTGATGTTCTCCTACTGTAGATGCAGCCCCATTAGCAAAGCTCTGTTATATATCCTTTTGTCAAGAGCTAGAACTAGAACACAGTTTTGCTGCTATAAATAAGGCTGTAGAGGCAGCTTCTGAAACCCAGCTGTGTCCATCAGGATCATGTCTCTTCATGCACCTGATGGATCTAGCTATGTTGACACAAGTCTGTAATACACATGCAGCCTACAATCTATTTCTAAGCTCTTGGGCACACAAAATATTTATTACACATGCCTCTGTTCCACAACAACATACATTTTTCTGTTATATATTGTGGGAACAACTTGAACATGCAGTACCTAAAAGTTTACATATGCTGAACTGGTGGGTAGGATGAGAGTAGGGGGAAGATATGTTTCTGCCATGCTGACATATTTCAAAGACTCCCATTTCTTAGTGTTCACAACTGCAAATCGTTTGATCACTGAGTTGTTATAGTTCAAGTTTGCAGAGAACAATACAATGAAAATGATTGATTTTTTTTTTTTTTTCCTCTTCCCTTTCTTGGACCATGTGAAGCCTGTGAGCTCTTCAGATGTAGTTCATTGAGATTAATCAAAGTATCCTGTGGGACTACATGACAGAAAAATTTGTTTCCAAGCTGCAAAATACTTTCAAGTTATAGACAATGTCTGTCTGTCTATTTATGGGTGAAGGGAATGAAGGTGGAAAAGCAGACACTCAAGTTGCAGAAATGACTGAACTGAGATTAGCTGGTTAAAAACAGTTAAATTTTGAATCAAAAGCTTATGATGGCAACTGTTGGACAAGCTTAAAGTGACAAGTAAAAGACTGTGGTAATTATCACCTTTTTCAAGTGTAAAATTTAAAGATGCTTAGTCAAGATGATGAAGTTCTTAGGTATCTTCCCCTCCTACTTGCTACTTCATATTTATTATGCATTGCGTTAGAATGGTTGATGTAACTTGGGTTATTCCTACTTTGAATATAGTTGCCCAGAAATTCTCTCTATAGTTGATGCCGTCAGAGGCAGGTAAACTGTTTATACAGCTGATTCCTGTTTAGTGGGTATAATATTACTGTTATTTATTTTGTAGGAAAACAGTGAAGTTTTTGTTTAACTCCAAGTTTATTTTCTTAGGGAGCAGCTGAAAAGCTTAAATAATAGTAAATCACTGTTTTTGGTTTTTCCAGCTATTTCACCTTTAGAAAACCTCATTTCTGAATATCTTTAAGAGATGTACGCTTGTGGGAAATTTTCAAAGATATAACATTTGACTTTGCTGATGCACATGTCCCCAAAGTTTTGACAAAATCTTTTTGAAATATCTTCTATTTATTCCCCAAATGGAGAAACTGCAATATTTTCATCACCTGATTAATTTTTTTCCATGCTACTCATGACCAAATGACAAGTTCATTGATCACCTCTTTTGTCTATAAACATAGTTTAAACATCACTTTTAAATGGAAAAGATAGACCAAACAATCTGATAAGGATTCCTGGATGTGTACACTGAGTGTCTCTTTGTAATTGCGTAGCGCTGGGCTTGCTGGTTGCAGTACCTTTATTATTAATAGCATAAATAGACTCTCTCCATTCTGTGTTTCTGTCGTTTCTCTACTGGATTGAATTTGACATGCGATTTTGTAGGTCTTTGGCTATAACCTGTGCCTAGATCATCTGTGTTTCCACCTCCACTTGTTTTTGCTGAAAGGATACATGGAGCAGAGAGGTGCAGTGCATTCCTTGATGTCTGGGCATGTTCTGTAGATCACAAATAAAAGGTGTATCACAACCCAGTGATCTTTCAGAAGATGAGAGTGCTGTTGTGCAAACTAATTTTTGATCAAATAAAAAAAATCTGCTTCTAAACAGTGACAATAAAAACAAAGAATGGGAGAAAAAAATTATCATCTCTCATTTATTCTTAAAATGGCACAGTGTCTGCTTATTGATACAAAGAAATCTTAAGTCAGTGTTTGAAATTCAACCCTGCTCAGGCTAATCACTTAATTACAGGACTACCTTTTCCCTTTTGAGTGTATTTTTCTTGATTCTTCCATTTTGAAATGGCCTACTTTAGGACTGAAAACAGCATGGCAAGAACTAGAGAGAAGGATTTTGGTTTTTTCCTGGTACTTTTCTTTTCTTCAAGGTGAGTTTATGAGTTTTTAGCTCATCTTTAATGAGCACTGTGACCTAGCTAGAGATGAGAGATCTATTTTAGCTTCTCTTTGTGAAGATTAGAACCTGACCTAAGATAACTGACTTTAGTTGACTCTCTGCAATGTGTATTCAGTGAGAACAGCTCTCAAGTTGATGGCCCAAAAGACTGGGACCAGGAAGACCAAGTCCCTCCCACTTTAAGTGAAGATAAGTTTTGAGGCCATCTGAGGAACCTGAACATACGTAAGTCCATGGGACCTCATGAGATCCATCCCAGAGTCCTGAGGGAATTGGCTGATGTAGTTGCCAAATGAGTTTTTAGCTCATCTTTAATGAGCACTGTGACCTAGCTAGAGATGAGAGATCTATTTTAGCTTCTCTTTGTGAAGATTAGAACCTGACCTAAGATAACTGACTTTAGTTGACTCTCTGCAATGTGTATTCAGTGAGAACAGCTCTCAAGTTGATGGCCCAAAAGACTGGGACCAGGAAGACCAAGTCCCTCCCACTTTAAGTGAAGATAAGTTTTGAGACCACCTGAGGAACCTGAACATACATAAGTCCATGGGACCTCATGAGATCCATCCCAGAGTCCTGGGGGAATTGGCTGATGTAATTACCAAGCCACTCTCCATGATATTTGAAAAGTCATGGTGATCAGGTGAAGTCCCTGGTGACTGGAAGAAAGGAAACATTGCACCCATTTTTAAAAAGGGTAGAAAGGAGGACCCTGGGAACTACCGACCTGTCAGCCTCTCCTCTGTGCCTGGGAAGATCATGGAACAGATCCTCCTAGAAGCTATGCTGAAGCACATGGAGGACAGGGAGGTGAGTCAAGAAAGACAGCATGGCTTTACTAGGGGCAGGTCCTGCCTGACCAACCTAGTGGTCAACCTTCATTTCTACATTGAAGTAACTGCATCAGTAGACAAGGGAAGA
>NW_010318602.1:0-2394 GCF_000700745.2 Antrostomus carolinensis | reverse complement strand
ATTTAGTGTAGTCAGAATTAAAGGCCTTTCAAAAAACATTTTTCTGAGACTTTTTGACACCTGCAACCCAGTCAAAACTCCTGCACAGTCACTATCTCTGCTGCTGTGAACAGGTTCTGCACAGACCAGAGGCTGTCTGCACTAGCAGGTTTAGGCTGCCCACAAGTGCTGGATTTATCTGTGCAGGTAAGACACACATACATGCATGTATATCTCATACATATATATATATTTGTATGTGCATATATATGTGTGTATATGTACACATGCACGTATGAACATATGCAGATATGTTTCTGTCAGGAAAATCTTAGATAGGCACAGTGCAGCTCAAAATCCATGGTGTTATCAAAGTAAGCTGACAAAGTAAGACAACCATTTATAACAGTGGAAGCAAAATATGGCAATTACAACACTTGAGCAATGCAGAATGTGGATGTAGCTACAGAGCAACACAGAGATATCTGAAGTTAATTCTTGTTAATTCTGGAGTTGAGAGTGACAGTTGAGTTGGCTGTGTGCAAGCAGATTGCTTGGTTTGGTAGGGAAAAGCATCCGTTAGCTTGGAGGCAACACTGTCCGAGCCCAGTTTCCTGCTGTGAACCCGAGTTGTTAAATCTATATAGTGCAACACTGTGACAACTGGATTTTCTGGCTTGCATCTATGCTTGTTCAAGAGTTTCTGCCACAAAACAGTGTGGTTCTCCATTGCAATGGGCTATGATACTAGAGGTAGTGGAGTGGTGAGCTAAAAGAGCAGGGCCTGAGCACTTATTTTCTCTGAGACATTGCTCCTGGCAGTGCCAACATGCAGTACATGTGAACTGCTGGTGATTGTTTTCTACTTTTGTTACAGTCTCACATGCTGAGCATCTAATTGCAATTTTAATTACTGTAATTGATGGAAATGTGATGTCTGATGAAAGTTTGAATGGTGGTTTAGCATCTTACAAAATACTTACAGGAATGATCAAAGCACAGATTAGTGCTACTTTCTTTATTCCATTTTTCCAACTATTAGTTATTTTTGCTGCTAAGAAAAATATAAAAAAAATATGCAGTAGTGTTTCCTTCACTTTCAAAAGTTTTTAAAATGACACTGTGTTTATCAAGTGAGGTGTAGGAAGTCAGTCAGAACTTGCTGCAGAAGCTTGAGTGGTCAGTGGCAGAAAGTCTCAATGGATGATCACATTGGTATTGCAGCATATTTCCCCCTCTCCTTTCAACATCTGTATATATGTAACAAATTTTACAGAGTTAGAAATTGCTCACTGTTCAAAACGCTGTTAGTAGTTCCTAAAATAAATATTTTAGCCATTACCTTGTCACGTATTGCATGGTCCCTCACCTGATTACCATTGTTGCATCTTTGCTGAGTGTTCCCTTAAGGTGGCTTTTAGAATCAAAATCTGAATTCTCAGTTTTTATGTAAATCTTTGTATTCTATACCAAATTCTGTATACAGCTTAGCAACTAAAAACCAATCAAAGAGGAAGGCTGATTGGCCTTGTTTACTAGATAACTCTTTATATTGATATGTCATCTCCGTTTTCAACACTTTATGCAAATCTGGCACAAAGTTGGCTTCCTCCAAAGGGCACTGGGACAGGGAAAGGCTGAGAGGAGGACAGGGAGAGGATGGATTTGAAAACAGGGATCTGGCTGTCACAGCTGCAGAAGTTAGACACTCCTATGGATTCTGTGTCACTCTTCATGCTGTTGTCATTCTTCATTCTGTGTCACTCTTCATTCTGTGTCGCTATTTCATGCTGTTGTGGTCACCCAAAGCACAAAAACTGCTACAAGAGCCTTGCTGCTTCATTTGTCTTTTCTGGAAGGCATCAGAACTGCACCATTTTCTATGGCTTGAGGCTTTGTGGTGCCTATAGAAAGAGGATTTATTGTCTGTCATAAACAGAAAGACATAAGGGAGGAAGGCTTCACCAGGCTACTGGCAGCATCTTCTCTTCTGTATGGCTGAAAATTACTTTTGAAATAATTGAACTGGAAATTGCTATGCATCCACAGAGCTCTGGGTGACTAGGAAAGGGTGTATATCTGTGCTAAGGATGTGCAAATGCTAAGGAAGCCTGGAAACAGCTTCTTTCAATGACTAAGCCTGGCTATGCATGGTTTTTGAGGCTTTTCTCTCAGAGCCAACTTTTCCTTATTTGATTATGAATTAAAAGTTCTCTCAAACAAAACTTATTTTGACAGCTTGTGAAAGAGCAGGAGAAGAAGCCAAAGTATTCTCTGCCGTTAATGTAAATAGTAAAGCAATTCAGAACTTGTCTATCAGTTTATCCTTGAGTCTACACACTCTGTGACAGAAGACCGACAGTTCTTCCCAGTGAAGCTCTGATTCATACTGATGGAAAATCCAGGGGTAATTGC
>NW_010318601.1:657-1179 GCF_000700745.2 Antrostomus carolinensis | reverse complement strand
ACAGGCTCTTCAAGAAGGACAGGCAGGGGAGTAGATGAGGGGGTGTCACCTTCTATGTCAACAACCAGCTGGAGTGTATGGAGCTCCACCTGGAGACAGATGAAGAGCTAATGAGAGTTTATGGGTCAGGATTAAAGGGAAGGCAGGGAAAGGGGATGTTACAGTGGAGGTCTGCTACAGGATGCTGGACCAGGGAGACTGAGCAGATGAGGCCCTCTATAGGCAGCTAGGAGCAGCCTCATGTTCACAAGCCCTGGTCCTCATCGGGGACTTCAACCACCCTGATATCTGTTGGAGGGACAACATAGCCATATTGGACATTGTTCTCACCAACATGGAGGGGTTGTTGGGGAACGTGAAGCTCTTGGGCAGCCTTGGCTGCAGTGACCATGAAATGGTGGAATTCTAGATCCCTAGGGCAGTGAGGAAGTTGCACCTTCCTGGTAAGATCACCACCCTGGGTTTCAGGAGAGCAGAATTTGACCTCTTCAGGGATCTGCTTGGTCATGTACCATGGGATGA
>NW_010318601.1:0-599 GCF_000700745.2 Antrostomus carolinensis | reverse complement strand
AACGATGCATCCCAACAAAGAGGAAGGCAGGCAAAAACAGCAGGAGGCCTGCATGGATGGACAGGAAGATCCTGAACAAACTTAGGATCATGAAAGAAGCCTATAAAGGGTGGAAGGAAGGACGGCTAACCTGGGAGGAATACAGAGAAATTGCCCGAGAAATCAGGGATCAGGTTAGAAAAGTCAAGGCCCTGACAGAATTAAATTGGACCAGAGATGTCAAGGGCAACAAAAAAAGCTTTTAAAGGTATGTTGGGGAAAAAAGGAAAACTAGGGAAAATGTAGGCCCTCTCCGGAAGGCAACAGGAGATCTGGTCACCCGGGACATTGAGAAGGCTGAGGTGCTCAGTGACTTTTTTGCCTCACCGGCAAGGGCTCGTGCCACACTGCCAAAGTCCTGGAAAGCAAAGGAAGGGTCTGGGAGAATGAAAAGCCACCCACTGGAGGAGATCAGGTTTGGGAGCACCTAAGGAACCTGAAGGTGCACAAGTTCATGGGACCTGATGGGTTGCATCCACGGGTCCTGAGGGAACTGGCAGATAAAATTGCAAAGCCACTATCCACCATTTTTGAGAAGTCATGGCAGTCTGGTGAAGTTC
>NW_010318600.1:409-824 GCF_000700745.2 Antrostomus carolinensis | reverse complement strand
CCCAAAATATCAAATATAAATGGAAAAAGGGTTTTTTTGCACCAAATAGTCCCCCAAAATCTAAAATATAGATGAAAATGGGCAGTTTTTTGCACCAAATACTCCCCAAAAATAGAAAATATAGGTGAAAATAGGTGGTTTTTGGAGCACATACTCCCCAAAAAAATGAAATATAAATTAAAATAAGCGTTTTTTCCACCAAATACTCCCCCAAAATATCGAGTATAAATGAAATTAAGTGTTTTTTTGCACTAAATACTCCCCCAAAATCTAAAATATAGATTAAAAAAAGGGGGTTTTGCACCAAATACTCCCCCAAAGTATTAAATATAAATGCAAATAAGCATTTTTTTCACTAAATACTCCCCCCAAATATGAAATATAAACAAAAATAAGCATTTTTTGCACCAAATAC
>NW_010318600.1:0-279 GCF_000700745.2 Antrostomus carolinensis | reverse complement strand
AAATAAGTGGTTTTTGCACCAAATACTCCCCCAAAATAGCAAATATAAATGCAAATAAGCGTTTTTTTTCACCAAATACTCCCCAAAATATAAAATAAAAAACAGATGAAAAAAGGGGTTTTTGAAGCAAATACTCCCCCAAAATATAAAATATAAATGCAAATAAGCGTTTTTTCCACCAAATACTCCCCCAAAATATCGAGTATAAATGAAATTAAGTGTTTTTTTGCACTAAATACTCCCCCAAAATCTAAAATATAGATTAAAAAAAGGGGGTTT
>NW_010318599.1:10132-11830 GCF_000700745.2 Antrostomus carolinensis | reverse complement strand
AACGATAAGGAGTTGAGCCTCTAATTGATTTTTTTTTGAGTGCTCAGTAGATGAAGATGTGCAAATGGAAGAGGCAGAATTTGTGTGGACTTGAGATTTGGCTTTTCACAATGGAGCAGGACTCTGTATTTTTTGTTGCAGACAGATACTGGGTATCTGTTTCGTGTGGGAGTTTCACAGATCATCACAACAGCGTTACGGCAGCGATTTCTTCAGTCATTTGTGCTCCTCATCCTCGTGCCGAGGCTGTGAGCTGTTAATCTTTAGGCTGTAAACTTTTCTCCCTGTTACACCTCAGAGGGGAAGGCAGGAGCTTGTTCTCATCCTTGTTCTTGGACTGGAGCACTGTAGCTCGAGCACAAGATGTTTCATACAATCTCATGGAAAACATAGTTTACCTACTATGTTTACTCAAAAACCAAGGGGTTTTGAGGTTTAATTAGTTTTGTATCATGTCTTACCTCTTTGATGGCTAAAATGTTATCTGCCTCTGCTTTCTCACAGTCTGTCTGGGAGCAGCTTGTAGTTCTTGTCACATCTGTTTTGACGGCATGCAGAGCTTGCGGTGGAGCTGGGCTGCCTGGCTTTAATCAAGCATCATAGAGGAGTATAAAACTGTCACATACCTTTGCTAATTATAATGTGTTCTCAAGTAATTTTGGAAGTGGAACCTAGCTGGGAGCCCTTCTGATGCACAATTTAACATACTCTAGTTTGATTTGCTTTTTATGCTTCAAAAAAAAAAGAGATTAATAATTTTGTAGGGCTCTGTGATTCCTGGTTTTGAAGTAGAGCAACTTTGCCTTGATTTTGATACTCTATATGACAGACTTTTTTTTTTTTTTTAAAAAAAAAAGGAATTGCATACAAGAGAGAGACTGTTTTTAACCCTGCTCGATGGTTAAGGAGTGTTGAATGTCTGGTAACTCAAGACTTTCTTTGAGTTATGGATATCTGCGTTTAACTACAGAGACTACTTAATGAGATGTCACATGATCTTCTCCAAACTCTTATTTATGAAAACCTATCATAGCTGTTAGGAACACTCTTCATTGACCTGGTTCTTGCTGTGTTAAGTACTGTAGAAGTACAGAACAAAAAAAGACAGTAGTCTGCATTTCTTGCTTCTACCATGGTTAGTGATGACCCTGTAGCTCTCCTTGCCTGGCACCGGGTGGTTTGAGCACTTGGCCAGGACAGTTTCCCCGTTGCTCTCCTCTTTTTTTTTTGATCTGACCTAAATGCCATGAGCTGCAGCTTTTGTTGTTTTATAAATACCCTTCATATTATTCATAGTCTATCTATGTACCATCCAACTACTAATGATGCAATAACTAATACCCTTGAAGGTTTTTGTTTGATCTCAGCTCAGTTTTATGCTGTAGTCATGGTTTGGTTTGATGCCAATGAGTTTAACCATACATTTTTCCTGCCTCTAGCTTTCATTCACAGGACTTGAAATGTCTATATTTTCTTTTATTTGTTTCAAAATGCCAGTGCCTGGAAAGTAGGGAGTGGGGAGGAAGAAAACTCTTACTAGAATTTGGGGGTTATAAATAAAAAATTAAGCCATTTGAAAGAACACTGGTGCTTGCTTCAGATTCTCTCTGATATAAATTGGGCAGCTGCATATTCCCTAGGGGCTGCCACTTTAATTCCAGCAGGAAATGCGACTTGATGACTTGTATCAAGACAGGA
>NW_010318599.1:0-10113 GCF_000700745.2 Antrostomus carolinensis | reverse complement strand
CGGCCCCAGCCACAGCAGGAGCCTTCTGCAGCTGTTTTCAAGTAAGAAGTGATGGTGTGACATGGATGTGTACACTCAACTAAAATAACCCAGAAAACCTCCTGCTGTTCAGCATTTCTTTGGGTGAAACTCATTCTTCACTGCTCTGTTAGTGCATTTTTGCTATTTTTCTAAGATGATGGCATAAAAAGTTTCAATGCCTTGATCATATTTCTCATTGGGAGGTGTTTTGTAAGCTGCTGTTGTCTCTTGAAAAACATTTTAATTGCTTTTTCTTAGAACATGCATTAGTTTTTATTTTTTCAACATGGATAAAGGTGCCAGAAAGTGAGGAGAAACAAAAACAATATCTCTGTTCTTGCCTATGCCCCGTGAGATTCTTTTTTTAATACCGCAGGAGATTGGTCCATCACTGTAACACTGTAGCTGAAAAACTATCTAATTGACTTCTGTGGCACCAGAGACGACATTTGCTTCCTTAGAAACCTCAATTATTTTTTTTTTTTCCTTGTTATTTCTTCCCTTAATGCATTGACATTTTTTCTTCCCAAGTGGATCATCCATTTTGCACCCACCTTAAGCTCTTTTCTGGATCTGTAAACTAACCTTGGAGTCTCTGGCTTGCAATTTTGCACCTCATTTGTCCTAATATGGATGATAAGAGGATATTCCTTAACTCCTCTCCCCCACAATTGTCTAAATTATATCTTTCATATCTTTAGTGGTGGCATTTGGAACTACTCCCAGTATAGCATCTGAAGAGCTATATTCCCTACTTGTTGAATTGCCAGTCAAGAATACTGCCTCTGTTCTGCTTATTTTCTAATGCTTGTTCTGTAATCACTTATTTGAGCTTTCATCAGAAAGAGAGAAGGGATAATCTGAAATCTTCTAACCCCATTTCTAAGGGCTGTGTTTAATAGTTTTGAGTATTTCTCTTCTTCCTTCTGCTTTGTCACTTTTGGCCATCCTTGTTCTGTGTGAACTGTGTCTTTACAGGCTACTTTGGAGGTTACCATGTTTTGGTAAAAGTGACCTCACTTTGGAGGTTACCCCAGGTCTCATGTTTTGGTAAAAGTGACCTCAATAAAATACTTAGCATCTTGAAATTGCCCTTCTGCATGTGACTACGTGAGCTGTGTCCTTCAAGAACCGCTTTGTGTTCGTCTGGTCTAGGGGATAAAGTGGTGGGTCAACTGGGATAGCTGGCAAACCAGGTCCAGGTTTTCAGTCTCACAAATACTGTGGTGAGCTGGGTTGTGGGAATAGCTAAGCCAAGGTACTAAGAGAGTCTGAACACATTCAACAGCTCAGTCCATGCCATAACACCTGGGGCAGTCAGCCTAAACTCAGTCCCAGCAGACCTGGGGACCACCGCTTTTCTGAAAGAGTTTTAACAGCCAACTCTTGCCGTTGTGCCAGTGACCTTGATTATCACAACTGTTCCAATGGCCCAGCCACGAAGCACCTCACGAACTCAGGATCATCTTTGTGAATGCCAAGTGAATATCAACAAGATCAACGTTATTTACAGTCTGACTTTTAACAAGTGCTGCCTTGGAGATTGGCAGATGGCCTCCAGAACTGACCCAGTATCATCAGCACAGGAGATACCATGAGGGGGCAAGGGAGATGGGGTGGCTACATTGCTCATCTTGAATCTAATATTAATATTTATTATAATAACAGCCAAGCCATGCAAGGTGAGCCTTTTAAAGGGTAAAAAGTGAAAATGAGGCAGCTGGCTGGTATTGGGAAAGGAAGGATGAGATTACAGTAGTAAAATAACACGGTCATTCAGAGATTAATGAGAAGCACAGTGGAATAAAATTATAGAGTACAAGTATAAATAAAGCTAAGTAAATGTCTTTGATTCTCAGATGGATAAAATGAATCTTTAAAGAAGAATTTGAAGAAAAGTTGGTAGCACGTTCTGGAAGTCCTATTCCATAGGTGTGGTGGAGAATATGGAAGTAAAATGGTGGGGGGAAAAAGAGCGTGAAAGCTGTGCTGTTATTGCCAGGGCAGATCGATGAGAGAGAAATAGATTGGATAGCTGGAGAGAGGGAGTTATGCAAAACATTGACAGGGAGGAAAAGGTGGCTAATCTTAAAGAGGATGAATAGAGAACAGTCAGTGAAAGGTCTTGGAGACTGCAATGATGTCATCATGCCACTGTCAGAGTTTGAAATAGGAAATGGACAGCTGTATTTTTAAGTTATTGATGTTGCAAACCAAGTACTCCAGAGAGGAGACAGAAAGCGATGATGAAGAAAGAAATTGAGAAGGCAAGTGAAGGCATCTTCTCCTTAGAAGGAAGAAAACAAAGAGTAATAGAGAGAGAGGGACAGGATGTGAAAGTTCTCTCCGTGTGAAACCTTTGCCCTCACTTTTGAAACTTGCATTTGAAGATAGTGATGCTCCAAACCACCGGTGCAGGATTTTTGCTCCAACACAATTGATTTTGCAGGCCACCTCCCAGCACCTCAGCTGGGTTCAGAAGCCAATCTTTAGTCCACGCTTGAATATTGGAGATGTTCTGAATATTATTTTCTTGGAGCCTTTTAGCCCCAGTGAGCTTGATGAACAGCTAGGTTGGCTGCTGGCTGCACTACAATAATTTGGTGTGTCATGTCAGTCTCTGTTCCAAGTAACCTGAACTTTTAATTTTTCTCTCATGTTACCTTCCATCCTTCCTCAGTTTCTTTCTGGCTCAACCAATGTAGTGGTTTAAGCTTTAGAGAAAAGAAGAGGGAAGACTTCTGAAATTAATCCCGAAGGAGACTTCTTTAGAACTCATTTATTTATTTGTAAAAACTTGGTTTTATCCATTGTCCCCAGAAACTTGTAATATGTGGGGCTGGTTCTAAGTCATGAATTTGCTAAGCTTGTTTGCTTCAAGGCAACCCCACACTAGGTATTTTTTGCCTCAGAAGGGGCTCTCTTCTCCTACTTTAAGGATATTTTTCTATGAGGAACAAGGCACATAAGGGCTTATTTCATATGGATTTGTGCCATAATACACGCATGTGTCCTATTTCCCCATCATCATCAAGACAATAACTCTAGCTTCTTCCCCACAGTGCTCATCATCACTTTAATACCCTAAGGTCCTTTCTACAGCCTCTAAACAATTGGAAGAGCTTATGGAGTTGTGTTTCCTTATGGCTATGAATTGGGAGCATGCTTTCTGTTGATGGGCACTAGGAATGAACAATGCAGCATTAAGCTGGCTTCACTTGTTCTTCAAGGATCCAGGAATGAATAGTAAGTAATGATCCTCTTCCAATCTGAATGTGGGGCACAGTGAGCCTCATTCCTGTTTGTTTTTTCAGAATATAGATGTATGTGGGTCTTTTGTAAGTTCGGCTCCAACTCCCAAGGGTTGATCTGCTTCTCTTCAGAAAGCGTCACCATGAAAATAACAGTAGTAGAAAGAAAGAAGCATGTGGATGGAAATTGGCAAGCAGGGATTGAAGCCTGGTTAAATGCAGGTAAAGGTAATTGATGGGTGAAGTGAAATACCAACACAGACTAATCAAAGCCCTTGCTGTCTTACCTGGTCAGTTCATAAAGTAGAAGTTGGGCTGTAGGTACGTTCCTTTATTCTGGACCATTCAGAGTTCATCCCTCCTGAGACAGAGGCTACTATGGCTTGATCTTCATTTCATCACATCCAGAGTGGCTTGTTGAGCATTCATGGTGTGGTTGGTTGTCAGGGTCACACAGAATAAGGGACAAAACAAGGGGGGGAAAAAACCTCAATGCCTTAAGAGTCAAAGTCTGCAAGGGCAGAGAGCGCAGCAGCAGCAGTTCTCACTCTTCATTGTGTCTCTGTGGCCATCAAGATCCCTCTTTTAAGGTCTGCACCTCTTTTCCAGGTCAGACCAGTATGCACTGGCTATACAGCCAGTGTGTATGAACTAAAGTCTCCCTTAGCAGATCTTCTTGAAGCAGTAGCTGGAATTTTGCATCCTACCAGGCTTCTCACCCCACACCAAATCCCCCCTCACAGTTTGACTGAGTTGCCTTCCCCCAAGGCACTTGTTTCCCTCTTGAGCACCCAGATCCTCCTCTCTCCCTTTTTATCTAACAACCTGTAACTAGTTGTTGGGTTAGTTAATAAATATTTCTAACACTAGTTCTTTTTTGTTTTGGTTTGGTTTTGATCCTTCTAGAGATTGCCTTTTGTTATTCAAAGCCAAAGGTACTTGACACTGAAGCAATGCAGAAGCCTCCAGGCTTCAGACAGCTGTCTTGGCTGTGGGATCATTATGCCTATTAAGTGATTCCCATCCTCCATGTCTGATAAGCCTTGGGGAAGAACTGGCCAGAGAAGAATGCAGTACTCTGAATTCCTGAGGGGTGCTGGGAGGCATCCATCCATGGGAGGACTGGAGGAGCAGCTCTCACCTGCTGATCAGGGCCTTTCAGGATGATCATTTCACCCTGCCTAGGGACCCTCCTGCCTTTGTCTGACTTCCTTTACAAGGCTGGCAAAAAATTGGCCTCTTATCTGTGTGTGGGGGAAAAGGTACCTCCCTTTGTTGAGCTCAGAAATATCGAGGTCAGATGGTTTTGTTTTGAGGCCCAGGAATTGCTCCTTGAGCCCAAAAACTGACTTTGGGGGCTGCTGTATCTCAGATTTATTACCTCAGGAGCACGTGCTCTGCTGAGAACCTAAATTCTTTGCTTTTCCATTGCATCCCAAAAGTGACATAATTTACTGATGTCATTAAGTCTGTCAGTGTCATCAAACCCACTGATGTGCTTGTAAAGTCTCCAGTTTGGCATCAGTATTTCTTAATCTTCTCTTGGTGATCTCCTGCTTCACCAGGAGAACAGCTGTGCATTCTTCCTTCAGCTGGTTCTCCTACCATGCACCTCTGTCTTGTGTACCCTAATCCCCAACCTCAGTACTGATCATCCTGACATCTCATCACCATTATCTTCCTGTCCTACACCAGCCTGCACTCCAGTGCCTTCAGTACACATCCCGGTGTTGGCTCTGAGACTCAGGACCTCTCTTCTGCCTCCTGCCATTCTGCCTTTGCCAGTGGTGTCTGTTACTCGTTTTCTGATGTTGAACCTGACAGAAAACTGCACTTCAGGGTCTCCTGAGATTCTTGTCACTTGATCTGAGCAAGGGGAAAAAAAGTCATGTTCCCAGTTTAGCTGCAGTGATAGATCTCATTGGATAGGAAAGCATTGGGCTCCAACTCTCCTTGGCTCTCCAACCCTATTCACTAGCATGCCAGGGAAGTCATTGCTTAATGAAAGCCATTTTCCCTGGCCCTTCCCCGGGCAAGATCAATGTTGTCACGTGGCAAGAGGTGTCATACACTTAGACATCTCCTTTGTGTCACAGAATCACAGAATGTTGGGGATGGGAAGGGACCTCAAAAGATCATCTAGTCCAATCCCCCTGCCAGAGCAGGAACCTAAATGTCCTCATGCAGTATCACATGCCAGCTTGACACCAAACTTTCTTCAGGTGTGATAGACATTTTCAGTTCTATCATTGATTTATCATAGGCACTTGGGATGAGATAATCTCTTTCTTTGGTCCTTTCCACCTCAGACATAATGTATGATGGCATCAGCACTGGTATCATCCTGTTCTAGCACCAGCTCTGCTTCCTTTTCTGGGTAAAGCTTCAGTAACTGATATTGCCTCTTTCTTGGGCTCCCTTGACTCAACAGATTGATTCATCACATCAGTGAAAGAGCAGCTGGCACTGCTGAGGATGTGCATCTGTCTCCTCTATGACTGATGGACTGTCTAGTGCAGCCCCTGATAAAGAAACAGAAGCCACTTATTGCTTGATGGACACTCAAGTCTTATTCCCACTCAGACAGGCAGGATATCTGACAGACTGTCTTACCAGGAATATTCTGGAGGTTCCTCTATATTTCCAGATGCACAGTATTTTCCAATTTCAGCCATATCTCAAGGAACAGAGGTCTCTATTTTTAGACAAGAGAAGAGAAAAAGTAGCTGTGATATCATCTGCTTTCCTCCATGCTGAAGCTGTGGTGCATGTTTCAACACGATGGTAGGCAGGAAAATGCATGTTGGTGGCTGAGTACGGAGCTGGTTTCCTCCTGATGTTTAAACCTCCCCTTGCTGCTCTCATGGGTTGTACATCACACTGGAGGGAACTGATTTGTTATTGATTTCAGGGTAGTATCTTAAAGGTAAAATGGAATTAAAGATGAAGTGCAGAGTATCTGTGGGGTCACTATGTTGGCAAAGCTGGGCAGGTGTGTTTAAAACACACCTTTGGTGTGAACATGGTTATCCTGAGTTAAACTCAACAATGCCCATGGAAAAGAGCATAAAAATCACACTTAATTAATCATATTTATGCAGTTATGATTAAGGAAAAAGACAACTTAAAAATATGTCTTAAATCATCTCTTCTTTGTATGTATTCAAGGTAAATAATCCTTTCTGTTCATCTGTTGCTACCTTAATTCGTTACACACAGATATATATATAGATATATATATATAGATAGATAGATAGATAGATAGATAGATAGATAGATAGATAGATATAGCAATACTGTTTGCTCACCTCATTGATGTTTCAGGATCTTGTAGCAGAATTATTTCTCCCTGTTTTTAATCCATTTATCCAACCCATTGGGTTGTCATTATCAGTTTTCACTCAAATTGCAGCTTCAGTATTAGAGGAGGGAGTTCCTGCTGTCTCTGTCCATACCACTACGCCAAAAACCTCCATGGACTGAGAGCACAAATCTTCACTTCATGAAGACTTGTGTGCAGAGACTCACTGAGTCTGAAGGAAGGGTTGAGCTGGCATTGAAAAACAAAGAGGTAGTCATCACATTTTATTTTCATCCCATTAATATTGTCTGAATCTGGGCAGTGTCCACATCCTCCTGCTCGTCCCCTTTGCCCCCAGGACTTTCTCTTTGGTACCGTACACCTTCAGTTGTTGTTTGGGATGTTCCTGACTGCTCTGGTTTCATTGCTGCTCATATTCTTATTTCTTCTTTTCCCTCATCTAACAACAAAAACACACAAGCAGCCCTGAGCAAGGGCTAAAGATCAAATGCAGGTCCTACACCCAGTGTGCATCTCTTAACCATGTGTGTCTTCCTCATCCTCCAAGTACTGCATAATCCACCAGGCTTGGCAAATCCAACCCCTCTTTCCTCCAGTGCTTCACATCTTCACACCAATTACTTGCTTTCTCTGGTTTACTTGGCCAAATAGGTGGCTGGTCTCTTGAGATGGGGAGGTGGATGCTGAGCATCTGCTCTCTTCTTCCTGGTATTGTGGTGGGGAGAGAGAGGGGGAGCAACAGAGAAGTAGATAAGGGCAGTGAGGAGCAGCTTGACGTAGGTGGGAGAAGGACCATCAGCAACTTCAGATTGTATTTCCTCCACCAAAAATCACTTTCACCTTCTCACACAGAAGGAGAAGCAGCAACACACCCCTCTATGTTGCCTCCCTATAGCTTGAGGTGTTAGAGGTAGGATGACAACATGAAACACTTGTGGCCCTTCCTGCTGGTCCTGGGGATGGTGATGAAAATAGAGCAGCCCTGGCTCACAGAAGGGTGCTTGGAGCTCCTGCAAGCAGGGAGACAGAAAATGACAGGACAGTTCAAAGTAACAGGTATGTGTGATTTCTCCTGCCGGCTCTGCCTTTCTCTCACACAGCCCAATTAACAGGGGTCACAGAGCACTGTTTAGCTGCCTTGGCGTTTTGTGAACATAAAGCAGTGAAAAATCCAGGGTGAATGGGGGAGAGAAGATCAAATAGACACTTATCTCAGCACTCCTGCCTGGCCCCGGCATTTGCCAGCCTAAGGGAAGAGCCTTTGCAGAAGAGGCCAGGTCAGGACAGGACGGTGCTGTATCTGCACCAGTATCTCTGCTGCTTTTCTGCCTTCCCTCAGAAAAATAACAAACAAGGCACCCCCAGCAGCTGTGTCACGCATAGGGTGGTTGCTAGATAAAAGCCAAGTCACAGGAGAAGTGTGGACCACAGGCAGCTGGGGAATCATAGAATCATAGAATGGTTAGGATTGGAAGGGACCTTAAAGCTCATCCAGTTCCAACTCCCCTGCCAGCAGCAGGGACACCTTCCACTAGACCAGGTTGCTCAAAGCCTCATCCAGCCTGGCCTTCAACACTTCCAGGGAGGAGCAGCCACAACTTCCTTGGGCAACCTGTTCCAGTGTCTCACCACCCTCACAGTGAAGAACTTCTTCCTAATATCTCATCTAAACCTCCCCTCTTTCAGCTTAAAGTCATTTCCCCTTGTTCTGTCATTAACTGCCCTTATGAAAAGTCCTTCCCCAGCTTTCTTGTAGCCCCTTCAGGTACTGGGAGGCCGCTATAAGATCTCCCTGGAGCCTTCTCTTCTCCAGGCTGAACAGCCCCAACTCTTTCAGCCTGTCCTCACAGCAGCGCTGCTCCAGCCCTCGGATCAGAACGTGCCCTTTTGCCACACTGGTGTGTGAGATGAGTTCAGTTCCTACAGCTGACATCTTTTGGAAGGGTGGACTTGCTGCCTTCTGTCTCTCATGCAAGGGAAAAGGGGTGGAAGGCAGCATATAGCAGCTCACAGCAGGTAAAAGGACATCTCCATCAAGAGTTGGTGAACATGGTCTAATAGTAATGCCAAAGAGGCCAAGCTGCAAACTTCCTTGCTTGCTCAAAGTTTTTTTGCCATCTCTGAGGGGAGAAGTCTGCATGAGCAGACCTGGAACCTCCCTGGAAGGTGGAGAGCTGTGGTGACCTTGTGGCTTTCCCCCTTCTTCCTTCATGCTCCCCATTTTTGGGGGTAGCAAAGCTTCAGCTGTCATACCCAGGTTAAGTGGCTGCACTTGCTTCTGTCAAGCCAGCACATGCTCCTGTGGTGTGATCCCTTATTAGACTAGACAGCCCACATCAGCTCTCCATTCTCTCTGCTTCCCTGGAGACACTGCCTCGCTCCGTAGCTGTTCCTATTCTGCTTCTCTGTGGGGTACGGCATAGCTGCCAGCTCCCCTTCCAGCTTCCCCAGTTTTTATTGTATGGAAGATCACTCAAGGTAAGATGGAGGAAGATGAGGAGCAGCAGTGGAGTATTCTTAGCTGCTGACAGTCTTGGATTTTCTTAGCTGATTTTTTCCCTCTCTTAAACATGAACACTTGAGGAGTGCAGCTGGGAAGGCAGTGGATTCCCTGGCATTCAACTGTTTAAATTGAGTGTCCTTAGCAAGAGCAAGCAGCCCTTCTGCTGGAGAACCTCCTCTCCTATCTTTGCGTTATCTTGTTGGAGGAAAGGTCCAGAACCCTGGTGTCTTCTCTAAGCATCTCTTCAGCTTATTCTTGGGGGTGGTCTCAGTGCCACATTTGAGGCCTGGAAGCAAGTTATGGGGTGAACAAGTGGGGGACAGGGAACAGAAATTGCTAGGGTGCTGAAATTACTCTGCTGTCCTTGACTTTTGTGGAAGACTTGGGTGTATCTTTCATGGATGCAGAAACCTTTGAGTGCTCATGTTTCAGACTGCCAAATCCAGGAGTCTGACCTTCTACTTTAAGGGAAGAGCTCCTGCTACTCACCATTTGCTAACCAGCTATTTTTTATCCTTATGCTTTGAAACAAAACCATGGTTGTGATATAGAAAGAATGTCTTCCCGTGTTGAGCAACGGTGAAGACAAAGGTCATTGTGTGTAGAGCTCAGTGCAATCCACCCACTCGATTCTTCAGCTGTCTCTCTTCCACTTCACTGGCAGTGCCTGATGACCACACAGGTAAGCCACAGAATTACTTCATGTTTGGGCATGTCTGCATTCAGAAAACTAGTTCTAGCTAGCAGTGGAGGACAAGAGGTAGGCCTTGTGATGGTCTTGTACTCCAGTGATCTCTGCTGACTCTGGGATCTCAGATCTTTCTGACTCTGAGAGGAGAACTTTCTCTCTGGAGCTTTGATCAATCTAGTTTGTTTGGGGTTTTTTTTCCTCATTTTGTCTCGTTCAGGGTCTGTTAATGTCAGCTGTCCTCCTTTTGTTCATAGCCACTTGTAGGCCAGCTGGTTTTCTCCAGGCATGAATCAAAAGAGGGTACTGAAAAGCAGGATGAGCCTAA
>NW_010318598.1:0-19870 GCF_000700745.2 Antrostomus carolinensis | reverse complement strand
TCTGCTTTGGCATTACCTATCAAAGTTCCATAAACTGACAGACAATAGAGTTCTTAGAGAGAAAGTCACACAGTACGTGTGAAAAAAGGCCACTTAGAAAACAACTTGGAAGACCCAGATATCTGTCTTCATCTGTACTTACCAGTTATGGAGACAGGCAAACAAAGTCTGATGGAATGGCACAAAATTAACAAATTTAGGCTTTTATAAACCAAAACAGAAAATGCATTTCCTGACTGGGGATCCTTTTCTGAAAATGCCAGGTCTCCAATCTTCGCAAATCAATACTGAAGAGAGTTAAATGTCATCATAAATCATATCTTGCATCAACAGTTTTCCCTGTATACTGTATCCCATATGTAGATGTTGTTTCCCTCCATATGGGCAGGAAAAACCTGCCTCAGCTGCAGTAAGCAGAGAACTTAACTAAACATCAGCTGAAGCAGGAGACTCCAGCTGGTTGAAGCTCAACTTAATGCTCCAGCAACTCATGGGACAGCAGAAATTCATGCATGACCATGGAAGCAAACAGGAAGTAAAGAAAACAAATACGCTGGCTTTCTTTCACTGGGAGCCAGACAAAAATCCAAATCTGAAAGCCAGATTTTGAATAGGAGGAGACAGGGTGATTCATTGAGTCAGTTGGCAGAAAGCACCAAACTTGCTCTTTTAGTAACGTATTTCTGAAAGTCAGCAAAGTTTCTTCTTCCACCTGGGAACTTCACTTCAGAATGTCCCCTTGGCTAAAATTTGTCATTTCAAACAAGCTATCCATGTATATGGTCACTTCTACCAAGCCAAACCTCCCCTTCTTCAGAGCAAACAGTAACTGTGTGCTTGGGAGAGGTGGAGAAGCATCACGGATGGGAGTGGAAGGACCTAAGGTCGCTTAAAAAATCACTGTCATTATTTACTGAATCACTGAATGATTTACTTGGGGATCAGGAGAAATGGTTTGTATGGGGATCTGAGATCAGGTTGAAGTGATTTGTGCAGGAGTTAGTTAAAGAAGATAAGGGACCAGTTGAGTCACGAGGTTCAGAATGGACCCCCTTGCATTCTAAACTCCTTCTCAAAGAGAAGTCTAGGTCCAGCTGGATCCACTCCTAGTCTCAGACTTGGTCAACAGTATATGTCTAAAGGGATTAGGTGCAGGTGCCTCAGTGCAGTGCTTTAACATATGATTATGTGTTTTGTATGGCATTGGGGTATCACCAGTTTAAGGATCATTAACACTACTATAGTAAATCACAAACTTAATGAGTCAATAATCAGCAACTTGTTATAAAAAACACAGCAACGTAGTTAAAGACTTAACAGTTTCCTAAATTATGTCACATACACACACATACAGATATAGATATAGAGGTTAACCTATTATTAAGATGTTTATTTCTCTGCAGATATTTTAATCTGTTAAATTTAATCTGTTTAATATGTTAAATTTTTGGGACCCAATTGATTCTAGAAATGTTATGAAATTCAACTGTCATGAACTGGAAGAGGAGAGATTTAGATAAGAAGAAATCCTTTCCTGCGAGATTGGTGAGACACTGGAACAGGTTGCCCAGAGAAGCTGTGGCTGCTCCTCCCTGGAAGTGTTCAAGGCCAGGTTGGATGAGGCTTTGAGCAACCTGGTCTAGTGGAAGGTGTCCCTGCTGATGGCAGGGGGGTTGTAACTGGATGATCTTTAAGGTCCCTTCCAACCCAAACCATTCTATGATTTTATGAATTAATCACTCTTACCCTTCATTGGCTTAGGTCATCAGACAATTTCTCCTCACCTCATCAGCTTGTGGCAGATAGTCACCATCCCTGGAGATATTTAGAAGACATGTAGATGAGGTGCTTAGGGACATGGTTTAGTGGTGGACTTGATTTTGACTCAAAGGTCTTAAAGGTCTTTTCCAACTAAAATGATTCTATGATTCTATAATCTTCTCAGCTTTGAGTGGGCTGCAATCCATGCAGGAGAGGTCTCGCGTATGCTTCCCAGGCAACCGGAGTTCCACGTAAGGTCAAGGTGTGCCTCATCACCCCACCACGCTGTACTTGTACCTAGGACAAGAAGGTACCAGGTTGCTTTAACTCACTACTCCAGCAAACAAGATGAGAAAGTGCCAGGTTGTCCCAGCCCACTGCACTTGATTGAAACAAGTATGATGTTGGCTGGTGTTGACAGCACCATGTTGCCCAGGGCAAAGGGTCTGCACCATGATTCACTTCATGATTTTCTGGGATGTTGGGAAATTATCTCTGTTTGTGTTAAAAAATACCATTTATTAGATTTATCTCATTTCCTCTAATTTGTAGAGATGCTGCAGCACTAACTTACCTATCTTTTTTAACAGTAAACTTTGTTAGAAACTAAGCAGAATTGGACTAGCTACTTAGTACTGTAATATGCATTGATTGTAAGACTAATAATCATTTTTGGATTATAGAAAAATAGAAATATTTATGCATTCCATAATATTAAAAGAAAAAAAAATAGATTGTATTATAACCTACCAATTAATGGGCTTTAACTAGAAGTCTTACTGTACCATATAACTGTGAAAATGTGCTCAGCAATGAGTAACCCAGCATAGTTCTGCATTAAAAAAAATATTTTATAAGCATAATTACATTTCTTTTTCAAAGAATAGCCTTTCTTGAGCTAAGGCAAAAAGAAAATTTGTAGCCTGTGCAAATGGAACTGAATGAAAATGAGATTATAGATTACTGTGATCTGAATCATTTAATCATTCCCCCTTTTTCTCCTCCTTTCCTCAGTCATACTGTGCTTCTCTTGCCTGAGTAAAGGTTATTCATTTGGTAAATACTAGTTTGTTATTCTGAAAACCTTTTCACTATGTTTATTCACCTCTGCATTTTTTTTTCCTTGTGAGTTAATGTTTAATATAAAGAAAATAATATTTGGAAAGGAAAATATTCAAACTGTAGTCATTTGTGGGTGCTGTTAAAATGACATCTTGATTTGGTCCTGATTATAGTTTTAAATTAAGAAGAAGGCTTAGTACGTTTATTCATTTTTATTACTTTTGCTGTCAAAATTAGTCAGCTCTACTTAGCAGGATGAGCTGAGACCGTATAATGGGTGCTCAGATGCCAGAAATTTAAGGTAACAGTTATATAATAAGCTGTCTAAAATATAATATTAAAGTATTAAAGGCAAGGTTTGGGGGGGTTTTTTGGGGTTTTTTTTAAAGATATAGGTCTTGATGTAACAAGACCACAATATTTCCAGCAATTACAATTCTATGGAAACACTTGGTATTATTATTAGCATCAGTATATAGCGATTTCTTGTAAGGTAGTGCTGAAATTGCCTTGTTGAATTTAAAAATTTATTTCAACACCATATGCAGATTTATTTAGGAAATTGAACTTTAAATAAAAAATTGGGAAAAATCTCATGGGAGGAGTATAAATTATTGCCCTCCTATTCCTTGGGTTAAGTTTATACCAGTTAGCTTCAGTATAAAAACTGCTAAACAGAATAATACAGCAGGTCTTCATGAACCTATGTTGTATATGAAATAGTCTATTTATAAAGGTACATTTCTAATAAAATTTGTAAAACATTTAAAAATCCATTTTTGCAAGGCAAGACTTGAGGGTCTTATTATTTACTTCACTAAGTGTTGCATCAGACCTTAAATCTAGTCCTGTTTTCTTCAGTCAGTTAAATGTGTCCCCAGCAGCAGTAGAAAAAAATACAGCTTCATTTGTTCAAAAATAATTTCCATCACTGCAACCATTGTCTTTTGTTGTGTATTAGAGACTTCAAATTTTTGTTGGTAAATCTAAGCTAACTGGAGTTCCTGCTCTGATAAATTTTTTTATAAGGGTAAGGTGGTGAGTGACACCATGGAAACTCAGGGCAGGTTCCAGACCATTTACAGGCAGTTTATGATCAGCCTGATTTGGCTTTTTAGTGTTTTTAACCACGGTTTGTACTCGAGGAGGCACCTTCTGACTTACAAAGGGCACCCAGGCTCAGTCTCTGCCTCTCTCAGGAGACACCAATCAGACCAGCCCGATCAGAAGAATTGCAAAATACAGGCTTAAGCTGGTTGTTTTAAAGACAGTGAAGCCAAATAAATTGATTCATTCCATTATCTGTCTTTTCCATAAATATATAATAACCGCTTTTGGGAAGCATTAGTATTCTGCTGCTGTGAGAGGTGGGACACCCACAGGCCCTGTGTGGAGTGATATATTTGCACATTGTTGTTCATGAGCCACTTCTAAAAAAAGGCAAAATGAGAATGCAATTAAAAGTGGATTTTTACAATTTTTTTTCATTTTAAGTGATTCATTTAATAATCCTGGTTGGAGAGGCTGGGAGACAGGCAGCTGGATATGCTGATGGAGTGATCATGGTATAGGCACAAGGCTAGCTAGAGCAGCTTTGAGCTTTCTTTAATTGTATCATTGTGAAAGTGATGTCCATTTTCAGTGGATCCCCTCAAAATCTTTTTAAAATCTTATGGAGTAATAGAAACATTTTATTGGTTTATTTAATATAAGACAGTAAGTATTGTGAAAAATTGGATTACAGGTATATCGCAGCCTCCTACCTCCAATGTTTAACCTACCTTAATAAATCCTGCTCTGGATATGCATGCACTTGAAATTGTTTTGCATAGGTGACTAGCTGAAAGCAGAAAAAAAGCAAATGTTTTGAAAAATAACAGTGTGGTGGTTCTCAACTTGGGAAAGTTTCTCGTAAATCATTAATGCTGTAGGCCTGAGGAGGGAGAGCAGCTTAGACTTTTTGTTGTCTTTTCCTTTGAAATATCATGAATAAACCACAATCCAAAACATTATTCTAATCTCAGTTTCAGCAACCAGAAAAAACTTTCACTGATATTTATCACTTTTCAATGTTTGCATGAAGCTTAAAATTCATAAATATTAAAACAGAATCTTATCACTTAAATGCATTAGTTTCTTTAAAAATATAGCTGCAGGTTATCACTGAAATAATTCATTAAGATTCAAAAATAGCTGTGTTGTGAAGAGGGATGGCATTTATTCAGTATGATATGAAATATAAAAATATCTACATATCCACCCCTTGGAAGATTGTGGTCCCTTAATTCTTGCAGAGAACCTACCAGTGCATTTTTCCTTTGAAAACCTGTGCTTTGGGAGATCTTTGTACTCATTGACACTTTGCAAAATTTGCTTTAGGAAAGATCCATGCTAACTAGAAAATGTAGCTCACTCCCACTTTATCTAGTTAAAAACAGCAGCTGGTTTGGATTCTGCTCTTGTTTTCTTGTTTTCAATAGTGCTTTTCACCTTGAGCCATCCCACCCATAGCCACAAGTCCTTGCTATGCAGTGCTATTCATAGAATCATAGAATGGTTTGGGTTGCAAGGGACCTTAAAGCTCATACGGTTCCAACCCCCCTGCCATCAGCAGGGACACCTTCCACTAGACCAGGTTGCTCAAAGCCTCATCCAACCTGGCCTTGAACACTTCCAGGGATGGGGCAACCACAGCTTCTCTGGGCAACCTGTGCCAGTGTCTCACCACCCTCACAGTAAAGAATGTCTTCCTCAGTTCTCATCTCAGTTTCCCCTCTTCCAGTTGAAAGCCATTACCCCTTGTTCTATCACTCCCTGCCCCTGTCCAAAGTCCCTACCCAGCCTTCCTGTAGGCCCCCACTGTTCCCACACTATTCCCTGCTGTTGTCTCAATAACCTGTCTGGGTACCAGCACAAGGACACAGCAGTGCAACACCAGCCCAGTACTCTGGGGACCTGCTTTTAAGTCATCATTTTGTCAACAAATTCCTGTGTTGCCCTGACATTGCAATGCAATTATTAAAGAGGAATGGTGAACTTGACAGAGAAAGTGCTTTAGGATGATGTTTATATCTCAGCATACTACGCCTCTAGTTATCTTCCCTCCTACCTTCCTTGCTAATGTACCCATCCATCCTCTCCCTCACTCTAAAGTTATGCTATATACATACCACCGGGACTCACAGAAGCTCTAAGGGTAGTGCCAACCGTGTGAGTCAGCACGCAGCATGCCTTCCCGAACAAATGCCTGCCAGGCCACCGAGGATGGTCTTTATGTAACACTTGTCATTAGAGGAGCAATCTAAAATTTGCTTTCTCAAGAAAGCCTCGTACATTGTGTTTGCGTTTTTAAGTAGATTTCCTAATCTGTGTGTTCCTTCTCTCAGGAGTGTGTCACTTTGTATTCTGCGGTCCTGTGCCCACGTCTATATATCTCCTGGATGTAGTTTCTGTGCATTTCTGAATTATTTATAAACATCATGAACAAGAGTGATTTGAAACATTCCAGGGGGGATTCTTAAAGATTTCTGCATTGCTTACCTTTGCTCTCACTCATGCTAGTAGGATTAGGTTAACCATGAGTTGTTTTGAAAGTTCACTTAGAGGCACTATACCAGTTTGTACTTCCAGGGAGAAAAGTCCTATAGGAATGCCAGCACTTCTTTGTTATTTTAAATTATGGATTGTTTTCTTCAGTGTTATTTTATCACATTGTGAAGAATAATTATAAGCAAGCCTTTCTATCTGCTACAATAATGTGTTTGCAGTTCACATCTAATTTTATAAAATATTGCCGATGCCATGCAGGGGAACATTTGCTCTGCTGATATTTAACTGCTCTCTAGTTAGATGGTACAATCAGCAGGCAAGTCTTAAAACCAGGAGCTCCAAGTTCTTCCTGGTTCTACCAGATTTACCGTATGACCTTCAATTAGGTCTTGTACCTTCTTCCAGAGATAAAAATCATATAATCATAAAATCCTGGTATAGTTTGGATTAGAAGGGACCTCCAAAGGTCACGTAGTCCAACCCCCCTGCACTGAGCAGGGACTTCTTCAACTAGATCAGGTTGCTCAGAGCTCCATCCAGCCTGACCCTGAATGTTCCCAGGGATGGGGTTTCTGCCACCTCTCTAGGCAACCTGGACCAGCGTTTCACCAATCTTAGTGTAAAAAATTTCTTCCTTATATCTAGTCTAAATCTCCCCTCTTTTAATTTAAAACCATTACCCCTTGTCCTATTGCTACAGGCCTTGCTAAAAAGTCTGTCCTCATTTTTGTTATAGACCCCTTTAAGTATTGAAAGGTCCAAATAAGGTCTCCCTGGAACCTTCTCATCTCCAGGCTGAACAGCCCCAACTGTCTCAGCCTTTTTTCATAGGAGGGGTGTTCGATCCCTCTGATCATTTTTGTGTCTGTGCTCTGGACCGGCTCCCACAGGTCCATGTCTTTCCTGTGCTTAGGACTCCAGAGCTGGATGCAGCACTTCAGGTGGGGTCTCACCAGAGCAGAGGGGTAGAATCATGCTCATGTGCTGGAGAATATAAGGGCATTAAAGTTTGTGGCTCACAGACGTATCAGATGGAACAATAATATTCATTAACCTTGGAGTTGTTACTATCAGATATTACATTCTCAGGTTATGTGGTTTGAACAACATGGACCACATACAAGCTCAAGTCAGTTTTTTTAACCAATGGTTAAGATCACTTGAGAGTGGAACTTACTTTCAGCAGATGGCAAATATTGTAATATCTGGTCATGCTATAAGACCTAGCAAGGAAATACATTTGTAGGTAACAAAAGAAAACTATGAATTATAGTTGGTTGTCTCACAGTTACAGAAGCTTTGTTAATGCAGCTTAGCTATGAAATAGCTCATTGTTTAAAAGATCCTTAATGATTTCATGGTAAATATTTTAGCCATGTTCTACATAAAATGAAAACCATATAGTAACAAATTCTAGAAAGCACTAGGTGAAATGACTTGCCTCTTCACCACCAGTAGAGGTGGCAACAGTCAGGAGTTATCCATCGGTTGTGTAATTTATTAATAATTGTGATACTCTTCAACTTATATGATAAGGATTTCTGTCTATTGGTAAGAGTTTTCCTTGAGCAGGAGTTCCTTCTAGTATCAGAGTACCTATTTATTAAGTTTTATGTGTAGATAAATATACTTGAAGAGTAAATGAGATGCAGGAAACCAGAATATGTCAGTGTTTACATTCTGAAGAAAAATAAATTGCTACATTCAAGGCTACTAGAATTTATTCTAGCACCTTTACAGCAGTAAATAATGTAATGTAACTTCATTTTTCCTTTGTTTCATTAACTTGTACTACACTTGCCAGAAAAGGTGAATTACAGATAGGAAGGTGAACTATTATTATTTGGTATGAAAAGCAGTTGTTTTTAAAAGCAAAAACATGGAAGGATTTCTTTTGTTCTCTCTTTCTTTCCAGCTTCCCTTTCTTTGCACAGTGAGGAAATATCAAGTGAAGGCAGAAACGAGGCTGACTTATCAGATATTGGGAACTTTCTTTTCTGTTTTTTTGTTCAAGTGAAGTTTACCCAGAGGTATTTTTTATACTATAAATGTTAGACTGCAGATTAAATCTGTTCACTGTTCCTATGGAACAATAGGCAAGTTGTAAAGGACATAAAAAGCATAAAGAAATAGGCGAGTGAGTCAGGAATGAGCCTTACTAGTGAATTTAGAACAAGGGGCAATAAGTCTTTCTGTGAATTAGTGTCTTGATGTGTTAGTACCAAAAACTTTTTGAGAAATCAGCAGAGTGAGCAATAATGGGTTTTTTTCCTGTTTCATGCTGACCATAGCAACTCTTTTTTTTTTTCAGTTTTCACAAGCATTGAATTCCAATGAAATACATTGCTGGTTTCTAATTCTGCTTGTAGCAAGCAGGAAAATGTTGATCAATATTACAAATGGTGGGTTTTATTCAATTGTTTTCACTGTTGTCTTCATCATCACCTTGAACGGACCTGTGCCTAACGTTAAAAAAGTGGATAGGAGTTAAGCCACTAAATGAAAAGCCACCAAAAAAACAACACCACGGGTAGCAAAATGTAACAAAAAGTCAAGAATTAAGTACTAGGCTCTTACTTTTCAGAGTGCAACCTTCTTGATTATTGACACTGAGAAATGTGGGCTTTATTGTGCCATCAAATACTAAAAATAAAAAGGGAAGAAAACAAAATAGAAATATACTAAAATGAGAAGTATTTCTACTACAGATTTTGTTGTTAAATATTTTTCCTTACCAAGCTGTGATCATATATCCTACAGTTTATAGAATAATGAGAAATGAGACTGAATTTTATCCGTATAAGGAATCTATTTTCATACATAAATATCAGGAGGTGACATGTAAGGAGATGACTGCAGTTAGTATATCTCAGATGAGATGGTTTTTAACCACAGTGGCATAGCTTTAAAAGATGACTACATCTGACTTCTTTGTATTCTGTTAAGCTTAATCTTTGCAGACAAAGTCTTGAACTACATGGAGAATGAGATGACAGCTGAACTTTGAAGAAGATATGCTTATTTGGAAAATCAAAATTTCAGCATATTCCCAAAAGGGGAACAGATAGTCAGGTGAAGGATTGATGGGATAATATTTTTGACATTATTTTACCCATCTGTAGAAACTCAGGGTAGATATCTAGGGACCCTGTGAAGGAGAAAGCAGTGTCCTGCTGTCCCACAGAAGCTCTGTTGAACTTCTAAGGTGTATGGCTGCAAAGCCTGCTTCTGTTCCCTGTGTTGAGGAGTGATGGGGCAATGTCTGCCCTGGCATTAAGTGATCTTTTCCATGCGCTTATTCCTCAGGGGGTAGGATACGACTTTCTCCATCTTGATAACAGTCATTCTCCAGGGTTGCCAACAACCCTTCATCCAGGGAAAAAACTTTAAAGGGGACATCTGGTCTTAAAGCTTTTCTTTATTCATCCTGCTTGTTGTTTCTCTGTTCTATTGCTTAAATAAGGTAAAGGAGAAATGGTTTACTGAATCCAAAAGTGATTCTCCATTACAGTTAGGTTCAAGGAGTCCAGTAGTATTTCTTAGTGATGTTGGGAAAAGTTGTCCACAGTCACTTTCTTTTCTTTTTCTTTTTTTTCCATCTTAGAACCAATAGTGGAGATACAATGCTTGTTTGGGAGATTTTCTCTCAATGCCCATAACCCAACACACGCATGCTTACAGATGCATGAAAGTCTGAAAATGGCAGTTGTTCCTCCATAGAAGGACTGAAGCAGCAGAGCTTGAAGACCTATGAAATGCTCTGTGCTCTCTTTGCAGTTCCATTTCCTCTCCTTCACCAAGAGAAATAACATTAAATTCAGTGGAATTCAACAGCTGTAAAGGAAACATGCCTGAGGTCTCCAGCAAATTCTGTTAAGAATAATATGTTCAGAAAGTTACTTTTTTCATGACTTTCCTATATCCCAAGGAGATAATATAAGCTATGTTGAGAAAAAAAATATGTTTAGTTTTAAATGCTCTGGGTTTAGTAGACTCCTTTTTAGTAGCGCAAAGAAATTTTAATGTAAATTAATTAGGTTTTTTGAGAATGCTTCAGACCTCTGAGGTGAGGTTGTGTCAGAGGACAAATGGTGATGAGTTTGGAAAAGCTGCACCCTTATACTGTGGATCTACTTTCCACACTGCTTGCGTGATTTCCACATTATTACCAATTTCAGATCAGATTTTTCCAGTGCTGTGAGTTTGTCTTCAGAGATTGACACGTGATTGACAGTTAACACAAATTAATCCATATGGAATGGAATTTAAGTTGATGAGCTTGAATTTTAAAATTGCCTCTATCATCCATTGTATTGGAAGGTCTATGCTGTGGTTCCTTTAGATACTCCGTGACATTAACAATAACGGAACAGCAACCACAACTTTCAATATAATTTCATGCTCTGTTTGTACCCCTTTTAACTTATTTATTTACAGCAGTAATAAAACTAGATAATCCCCCCCCAGAAAAAAAAAAAATTGTTTGAAAATCAAGAACTTTTAGACTTCTGTTGTAGGGTGGTGTTGGTGCCTGTCCACGGTGTGTGGGTCTAAAGGAGGACTGGGAGCTGTTGAAGGACTTAGTGGGTATCTGAAAGTGGAGGAGAAAGTGGGAGGTTCTGTGGTGAGAGACCCGACATGTATTTGTAGAGAAAGTCAGGATTTGTATACTGAGGATACAGATACGTATCCCAGAAATTATACCAGGTTCATCAGGTAGCAGCAGTGAAAAAATGGTATATGGACAGAGAAATGCAGCTCTCACTTATGAACAAGACAGGAAGCTCATGTTGATGAAGACTGAAAACCTACAATGATTTTATTAGAACTGACATTTTCATGTAATCAGGGAATACAGTGCTGAAGCTTAAAGAACAGTTCAAATACTGTGAAACTCAGGAGGGTTTTGGGAGAGACAGCAACTGTGTTCCCTTTGGGTTGTGTCTCTCACTATGTTAAAGCAGTTACATGAAGGACTATCTCTCTGATTCAGCACAGCGGTTCCTGTGTTCATATCACTTGATACTAAATTAAGTTGAGGCTTTGATGTAGTTGTTTATCCCTGATAATATAAAAAATTTATATTTAGAAATGCTGAGTGTCTAAGAGTATCTGACAGCAGGGTTAGATTATTTCAGACTTTTTGGCAACTGCAGGACTTTTTATGTTTAATGCATAGCCAGGTTCTATTAGTGACTCTTTAATATTTTGGTTAAACGAAAGGAAACCATCTACATGGAGAGTTATAACTCAGAAATAAGATTTTTTTAAAAAGTTTCTATGTTATCTTACACTGCATAACAAGTTTTTCACACCAGATTTTGTACAGTGATGTTTATTATTACTACCTGGTTTGCTCTAATGATTTTAGAACTATATTAAGGACTTGACAGAATAGATGAGGTGAAATATTTAGATAATAATGACAATTGAGAAGTACTACTATTCTAGAGTGGAATCCAGATTAAGGCATGTGCCTTTAGGTACGTCAATCAGGAATGAGATTTTGTGCACTATATACCCTCCTGGGTGTGTTGGGAACACAGTCCTTTCCAGGCTGCTCTGGTTAGGTATGCATTTGTCAACTGAAAACACAAGGAGCCAACAGGACACATGAAACACTTTATCCATTCAGGGGCCTGTTCAGTTGGCATGCCGAAGCAGGTGTAAGGTCCCACAGGGGACCTTCTGGCCAACTGGAGAAGTGCTAGATAAGATTAGGTGTTTATGTGGTTGGGCAGTTCCAGAAAGTAAAATGCCATCTTTGCTGACTTGAGATTTATGTCGATTTAGGATTTATGTGAATTTTCATGTCTAAATCTTAATTTAGATGGGTCCTTCCCATGGGTAGCACTTATCTGGTACTACTCTTTCACAGTGTATTTTAACAGATGATGGTGGAAATTCTTTGTGGCATTTTAAATTTAAATCCTGATCTCTGATATGTTACTCAGTTTATCATTTAAATTTAATGTGATATTTGCTTATGGGATAGAAAACAATTGAATAATTCACAAAAACCAGCCTGTCTTCATATTACTAATAAGTAGAAAATGGGCAAACTCATAATATGTTCAATTATTTCTGTACCATCTTCTCAAATATATGAACAAAATTTATACTTACATTCACAAGGAAGCAACTCCAAGCCTCTCTGAACTGCCAAAGTTGTATAAGCAATGTTGGTGGAAGGGAAATTCAGGACTTGTGATTTCAGTTGTGTTTCTTTAGACCATAGCTTTTGGGTAAATGAAGGGCTTAAGGAAAACCACTTGATAACTGGCAGCTCCCAGAGGATGCATTATATCTTTCACACACACTGCTGCCTGATACAACTTGACAGCATCAACACTGCTGACGGGTGTAAAAAGAGGATCCCTATATGCATCCCTGGAACAGGAATTGTCTATTCAGGCTTGAAAAAGGAAACTTGCAGGAGCTGTCCTGTCCCTTCAGACATCTTTTGGAGACAATGCTGGGTCTCCCTTTACCTTTTTCACTGATTTACGGGGAAAATTAGACCATTTCCCCTGTATAAAGATTATTATTGTATCACTTTAAGCTGATTCTGATGATACAGTTGTGGTTTAACATTCTGAGAATATATTTTCCCTCTGTAAAACTCATATATAGAGAGGAGTAGAGAGGAGAGTACTTTGGTCATTATCCACAAAATCAGGTCTGGGAATATTCCCATGAATACTTTTTTTTTTTTTTTCTTTTACCCTTGATAAACTTAAATAAGTTAAAGTTGTTTCTTCATACCTCTCAAAGGTATTTGACTAGCTTGTCTGAAATAATTAGTTGCAAAATTAAAAGCACACAGAATTAGCAACAGTACAGATGACTTTGGGTTTTGTTTGTTGTGTCATTATGTCCTGGAAATATTTATTTTAATGTATTAGCATCTGTTTTAGTATTCTCCAAAGATCAATCTCGAGTATTTCTTTTTACTTACACTGACAGTGACAATAAAATTTCCAGTCCTCTTAAACTGTACAATACATAGAGAAAGTTAGAGAAATAGAGTCTGAATTACAGCAGCTCTCAAGAGGAAAAAAAAAAAAAAACAAAGTTTTTTGGTGAAATGAGTAGGCATTTTGTTAACAAATTTTCCTTGAAATCCCTTTAAATTATTCAGGCTGGCTCTTCTGTTGAAATATCATCAAATATTTAATAACTAATAGACCGCTTTTGAAATACACGGAGCACAGCCTTCAGAAAGTATGTCCCAAATCATTAAAGAATGACTTTTCCTTATTACACCGTCAAATATTTCTTCTGTTTAGCAATCATTGCATACCTATAAATCACAGAATCACAGCAAAGGTCATGCTGGAAGGGACATCATCTTGTCCAACTCTGTGGCTAAAGCAGGGCCTTAGATTAGGTTATCCTTGTCAGGTCAAGTCTTCAGTATTTCCAACAAGGGCAATTCCAGCACCTCACACGGTGACCTCTTCTAATGCTTAATTGTTCTCATGGTGATTTTTTTTTTTTCTTATATCCAGATGGATTTTCCCCCAAAGCAAGTCATGTCCCTTACTTCTTGTTCTGTCACAGTGCCTCTCTTGAAGAGAGCCCTTCCATCTTCTCTGTAATGAACTTTTGGGTGTTGGAAGACAGTAATTAGATGACCCTAAGCCTTGTTTTCTCTAGGCTGAACAAAGTCAATTCCTTCAACCTTTCTTTATCAGGTTCTCCAGCCTCTAACCATTTTCATGACCCTCCTCTGGACTCTGTCCAATTTCTTAGTTTCTTTTGTCCCACAGAGGGGGTTAAAACTGGACACAATATTCCAGGTGTGGCCTAAAAAGTGCAGAGTAGAGGTGGTATAATTGCATGCTGATGCAAATTGATTCAGCAGATCTTCCAGGAAACTAATGGTAGAAACTGTTTTCTTGCTGAAATGTATTGGATTCAATGCTCTTCCTTTGATTTTTAAGTAGATATATGACTAGAACTAATGTATTTATGTATGTGACTGGTTTTCATTAGTTTTATTTTCAGTGTAATTGATAGAGCCATTCAGATCCACTCATCCCATCATTTATCACTTGCTTCCACCAGTGTTCTTTTTACTCACATTTCACATGCTGACATGGGGTTTTTTAAGAAAGGATTCATTGGTTGATACAAGCCTTTGGTGCTTGTCTGCATTTGTCTACTGATTACATTGCAGTGTTTCAGAGAAAAGTAAAAACGATTTGCATTTCTGCACCACCTTTCAAACAGGGGTCCTAAGGCATTTTACAAAACTCCAACAAGCAATTTCTTAAGAGACAAGCAACAATTTGTGTTGTAAGTGAGAAAGCGGAAGTAGTGGGAGAGTATGATTTGGAATGAAAAGAGTTCTAGCATTCAATCTCGTTTATCTGCTCTCTTCCTAGATATGCAGTGCACTGAGGGACAGTGCAAAGCTGTGCTATCTTCATTACAGCCTTCTCTATTCTTCCCTCATGTAGCCTGTCCTCAGGTTGATTCTGGGTCTACCCTAGATTTCAGGACCCTGCTACCACCCTGGAGTGAAGCCTTCATGGGCAGAGCGATCAGACTGGGAGCAGTGCAGCCAAGGAGCGAACATCAGCATCCGCTAGCCCTTCCCAACTTTCCAACCTCTTCTATGCTCATCTGCTTTCTCTCCCACCTCCTTCAGTTTCTTCCAAATTTCCTGCTGCCAGACTGTCTCTGCCCCATAAGACAGTCCTGAGCTGGGCAAGGTGGAGTTTGGAGACCTTCCCATGACATGGTGAGAACACATTAGCAACTGCAAGATCCTAAAAGGAATCACATTGATATATGCCCCCTCCCTGAAGTGTTCAAGGCCAGGCTGGATGAGCCTTTGAGCAGCCTGGTCTAGTGGAAGGTGTCCCTGCTGACGGCAGGGGGGTTGGAAATGGGTGATCTTTAAGGTCCCTTCCAACCCATACCACTCTCTGATTCTATGATTCTGTGTTTCTATAAAATACATAGGGCTATGAAGTCTTAAACACTCCCTTTATAGCCTAGATGTTTACACTGAATGCAAGGTGTTGCATACACCTAAGCATCTGTAAATACAGTGAAACAAAATCATGGCAATTTCAAGCCATTTCTTCTTCCCAGGTAGGTTACAGAACACTTCCAAGGTTTGCACATTACATATTAGGTCTTGGGGGTTTTTTTAGTGTGGTGTTTGGGGTTTTTTTAATTAACACTTTAAAACAATAAAAGTGGCATTTTAAAAGCTAAAACATGGATTAGCCAGTCATGAGGATGTCTTAATCTTTCAAAGGCATACATCATTCATAGGAACACTTATATGAGGGCCTGATTTCAAATGTCAGGATGTGGAGTGATATACCTAGCAATGTCTTACCTCAGCAGGCTGAGGTCTTCAAAAATATTTTCTTCTAAATTTGAGTCATGATATTTGTGAAATTTTGGGCTTACATACCCCTCCAAGAAAATGCTAACCATCAATATAGGCATGACAGTTAGAGAGCTAGTTAAATGATCCAAAATGAAAATCTACTTCTCTACTCTTTAGAATACAAAAAACTACCTAAAAGTTCTTGGAAATGATTGCTGTGCTGCACGGTCTCCATTTCGTGTGGATTATCGTCATGCTACTTTAATTTTTGGACTCTAAGGAGGGAGAAAAATTAGGTGCTGTTAATTAAATATCATACAGAGAAAAGCAACCACCTAGAAAATAGATATTCGGAGCTATTCACAACAAAATGTTCTTTCAGAAGACTGTGCCCTGGCCAGATACGAAGTAGTTTCACCCCTTATGCTTGTAACCATAGATGTATACACAGCGCTTGAAGCTTTGTGTCTTCATTGACCTTTGCACTGAGACTGAAACTCTTGGATAAACCTTTAAAATATTTATCTCTCTATTTGATTAATAGTATAACCTTGGGTGGACTCAGATAGTTTTCTTCACATAAAAGATGATATTTTGTATTTCTTCTATAGCTGCATTTTCACAATTTTTTACTAGTAAACAATTTATTAGGGAAAAAATATGGCTTGCTTTTCCTCTCTTCATGAAATGTTTGCAGTCAGATGACAGTGTTTATGAATTTGTCCATACTTGATATGGTTCGATGAACAGATTTTGCAATCACTGTGTAGCTCTGTATTGTTTGCCAACTAATGACAGGAGGTGTTCAGGCAGTTATATGAAATTCACTGTTTGATTTTTATGGCAGGTCAGTTGCATATCCTAGTATTGTTGCTTTTTCCTCACTAAGCTCATTAAGTAGCATAATCTTTGTTTAGCTAGCATCCATCTCCAGAGGCAGCTAGGAGCTTCTCAGAAGGTCAGCAAGATTCAGTTCTGCTGCCCTGCAGAGCAGGGGATGGGACTGGGGAACATCCAAGCTGCTCCAGCCATGGGATGGGAAAAGACTGGTGATAAGAATGGGACCAGGATAAAAATCCAGTGAGAAAAACCCTGCAAAACTGCATTTGCTGTTCTGGCTGCTGGGAAGGGTGGTAAATAGTGTCCATGTGAGGGAGAAGAAGGACCACAAGTATTACTCCTTACAGCTGTAATTCCCGTGCTTCAGATCTCAATCCTTCTCTTTCTCAGCACCAAGTAGGGTGAGACCCACAGCTACTGAGACTGAACTGTGGTGAGAAATGAGACAGATGAAGAGGCAAAAACCTGTCACTGTAGCAAAAGTGAACCTCAAGAGCAGGGACAATGAGAACTCATCTCTCCATCAAAATCAGGAAACACTTGGTATTAGGGACAAGAGATGTGCTTGTTGGTACAGATTCCTTGCTCTGGGATCCACTAACCTTTTACCAAAGCTTTCGGTGAGCGCTGCATAAAAGAAGGCAAGCAGAGATAGCATGTGTAAGCATGTTTGTCATGGGGGCAGGTGGGAAACAGGCTTAGCATGATTTACAGTGCATAAATTTATTGTTAGTTTCCTACTGTTGTTACAAGCAAATGTATGATGTAACCCTTCCCCCTTTCAGCTGAGTTTTCCTTGTTTCCAGGACAGACATAGTATTGGTGATACCCCTTAAGAGTAGTCGAGGAAAGTATGAATTTGTATGGGAATTTGAAAAGGTTCAAGGTCTACCCTGAGCAAAGAGATTGCTGTGCTTGTGGTACCATGTAGCCTCACAGGCTGTGGCTTGATGTTACAGGAAATCTAGCTGTAGGGCTCAGAGTACTGGACCAAACCTCCTGATAATTTGATAGGTTTTGTGTTGATATGTCACCCTCTGTGCCCGAGTTCTAACTTTATGCTAGATCAAACATCATCTGTCCTTCTATAGCAGGAGTAAAATCAGCAACAACACATAATAGCAGCAGAAAGTCTGTAGCACAAGCTCTAGCTGGTTGTTTGGAAAGGTGAGTCTTGATCCATAATCAAATTCACTTGCTGGTGATAGTGATGACGTAATGGGACTGTGACTTTTCTGCATTTTTTTTCCCCTCTTGGATTTAGTTTTCATCACACAAAGTATGCTTGATGCTCCTGTCAGGTATATTAGGTTGATGAAGTAAATTTATAGAGGGACTATACATGCACTCACATTAAATATTACTCAAAATACCAGTGATACAGAACATCCTGTGAGCTCATTGTATCAGGTGCATTGGCATACATTTAGTAGCATGTAATCATACCACTGTCAGTTAGAAGTCAGAAATTTAGATACCAAATAACTGTGCTTGGGCATATTTCATAGAATCATAGTGGTTGGAAAAGACCTTTAAGATCATCAAGTCCAACCATAAACCTAACGCTGCCAAATCCACCTCTAAACCATGTCCCTAAGCACCTCATCTACCCGTCTTTTAAATACCCCCAGGGAAGGTGACTCCACTATCTCTCTGGGCAGCCTGTTCCAATGCTTGACTACTCTTGATCATGTATTTCTTTCTTTCCTTCCCTCTCAAGTTTTATTGGGATGCCTGAGTCACAGTAGGTCCAAACAGTGGGAGTTAAATGAAGGAAGCATTGCCTACATACCTGATCATAATCTTTTGGTAGCAGCTCCCCAGCTGAAGAGTTAAGCTGGTAAAGCTGCAGCTGTAAGAAACCTGCAAGCAGTAAATGCTAGAAGAGAGCAAAAGATGCAAAGAACAGTTCATTTTCTAATGAAGGCATGCTGTTTGTGAACAGGATTTTCTGCTCTTTGGCCAGCTCTGCTTCTCACCTTGTTTATATCTACATGCTTCCTTTTTAGTCTGTCTTTGATTTACACAAAAGGAGCAGAATTATGCCTAAAGGACACATTTGGTTTTCTAATTCCCAATATGAAATCAGGTTTTCACTTGACTTTCCACTGTGCTTTTATGTGTTTAATTGCACTATGAAATTCAATACTTTGGGTTTGTTTGAAATCATAAAAAAACTCTCATCAATGAGTCTTTGCTTTGCTTCAGTCGCAGCATGTGTATGATTTAAAAGTTACACCGCCCACGTTGTCCAAAATTTTGCTATGCACAGATGCTCAGTAAATTGCTTACCTCCATCTGTGGCAATATAATTAGCTGGAAGAAGGTTTGAATTTGGATTTAATGTATTGTATTCTGATTCAGATTGAAACTGTTTTCATTCCTCTGAATTATGGGGGTGGGGTTTCTGCCGTTGAATAGAGTCTGCTCTTAAATTTAAAATAATTCTCAGTTTAAGCTGAGAAAGAAATTGATCTCATTTTAAGTAACAAGAACTGCAGTGCCCTTTTAAACATCCAGTAATTCTTCAAAGACTTAATATATTCATATGCATGTGTAATAGCTGTGTTCTTTTTTTTCACATGGAATAAGCATTTGAAAGTGATACAAGTACAGTACATATCTGATAAACATATTTCTAGAAAGTAAATGGGTGGGTGTTTGCCATAATAACCATAATTCTTAAATTTTTAGTAACAATTTTTATCTGAGCATTTCAAAGACTTCTAACAACCACCGAGCAATGAAATTTTGTAAGAAGCCTGCAGCACTGTTATTTTAACAAGACAGGGGACAAAAGGACTGTGATTTGCCCAAAGTCAGCAAAAGCAATAGAAAGAAAATTCAGGAATCCTGTTCCACAACATTATTTTAGCCACTCGAATAATACTCATAAGAGAAAACATAGTAAATGCCATTTTCAAGAAAAATCTTCACAACAAGCTCCTATAGTAGTTGCTTATTAGGTTAGGTGCAATGTGCCATAATAATTTCTTTCTAAACATAGTAATTTTGACATTTTTACTTATAATTTTTCTTCTTCTTCCTCCCTGAACAAATACCTATGTTTTTAAAAATTCTGTAAATTTGTGCCCTTTCTGGAACCATACTGAAGGTGTAATTAAAACTGGTGTTTGATTGTTGCAAAAAATACACGTTGTTCTTGGAGCAACCTGCAAATTCTAATATCTACCTGATCTAATATCTATTCTGATGCAAAGCAGCATGCACTGCAGTTGTCATCCAGGAAAACATTCAAGTCAGACTGTGTTCTTTGTAAGGTTGCTCACACTTGGTACTGTCTTT
>NW_010318597.1:22601-26767 GCF_000700745.2 Antrostomus carolinensis | reverse complement strand
CCTCTAGCCAGGGTCAACACACCACAGGAAGCAACTGGGATAGGCCAAGAGTCTATTTCAGAGGAAGAAAACTAATTATTTAATAGGGGTAATGTACAGTACTACTATCCAAATAATAATAAAATTCACTGTCCAACAGTAGACAAGTAAGAAAATAGTTTGTGTTCCCAGTCCTTTCCTTCTGAAAAAAAAAAAAAGTAGAAAGGAAAATTCAGGTTCCAGCACCATGCTGATAAATCAAGGTTATGACTATGACCAATGGACCCCAGTTCCGATTCTGAAATAATGAACTGTATGCCAACCCAGTGCACAGTTGACACTTACTTAGAGGAAACTGGGAAGGCTCAGAAATACCAGTAGACTTTCTAGTATTCAGGAATTTTCCATATGTTTTTAAACTATGCAAATGTCAAATTCCCTGGGCTACAAGCAAACCCTCCACAAACAGACATGCAGGGGGATTACTAGCATTTAACACTTTTAAAATTTGCTAAGCTTAAAAAATTGACCTTTAAATTTGTCATTTTCCAAACAGAAAATTCTAGTAGATAATAATGCTAATTAATAAAGTAACTGAATAAAACCCCTCCTACTTCATTACAGTTTTTAAGTTACACTCTACAAACATATTTAAAAAAAGATAACTGATGAAACAGAGGATTTCCTCCTCATGTCTATATGCTCTAACTTGTGTTATATTTTTATAGTTTTATCAAAGCTCCTCGGTTACAGAGAGCATTCTGCTTCTGTCCACCACCCTCTTTTATGAAACAGTATTTAAATACAGAAATAGTGTTTAACTATTACATGACTCTTTGGTAGCACACATATTTCTTTATAAACTTGGTAAAAAATAAGTCATAAAAATGTTAGCCCTAAACAACGTAAGCACTGCATGAGTCACTGCATTATCCTAATGACAGAATGAGGTAATTAATTTCAAAACTATATAAGAGTACAAAATCAAGATACTTTTGATAGGGAAATGCCCTGCATATTAAAAAACAAAACAAAACAAAACACCAAGGAAAAAAAAACCCACTGGCTTATATGTTTTGAGGCAACACAAGAAACTTCCATCTAGTTGCCTGGTAACCTTGTTTAGAGTGGCCATTTCTAAATCACACCCAACAGCCACTGAAAGACTGAACCGCGGCCTGAAAGAAGGAGTTTTTCCTTTTTTCCATTGTGTACCATCTATTAAGTGGTTATTGAATTTAAATTGGCACAGGATTGAGTATTCTCTTTTTACATACCATTCACTTGCTCCTCGGCACTCAGAGTAGCTACCCATGAATAAAAGTCAAGAGCAGTAAAATAATAGTGCAGCATTTTCAAATGAATGCATTTGTCTTTTCCAAGCCCTCCATTCCACTGCCCACTAGAAAGACCCTTCCCACCTCTTAACAGCCTGGAGAGACGTGTATAAACTCTTCATACTATTTGGTCTGATTTTGAGTCTTCTCTTTTTTAAAAGTAAACTATGCAAGTTTACTAAGCTCTGGTGAAATTTTGCTCCTGACTCTAAAGTGCCTATAATACATAGGCTAATAAAGCATTCAAAAACTTTTGTCAATCCTCCTAGGTCTCTATTTTTTTTTAAATAAAGAAGGCCACTGATAAATATTTATCATTAATACAATTTTTATTAACAAATATATTAGGATTCCATATGATCTTAGCGTAACAAAGAGACTAGTTTCATAAATTAAGCTTTATTTTTCTTTTTTGCAATCCTCATTTAAAAAAAAAACAAAAAACCAAAATACCTTCCAACCTGAACCTCTACTCAATCATTTTAGTAATTTATTCCTCTGGAATCTCTCTTCATAAAAATATTTCATTTTTTATGATCAGTATTCTTTGTTAAAGAATTAACATTGCATATACTTTATTTCTTGAGAAAATTTCAGGGAAAGATTGCTTTTTAAAATTCAAGGGAATTGTCACCTATAATTTCCTTGCATATCAAGATCAAGGCATTCTTTGAAATCATGTTTTCTGTGCAGTTGACAGGAGTTTTAGATAAAGCAGATCTGAATTATGTAACAATAATAAACCCAATGAATAATAGTTTAATGGCAGATTTATTTTGGGATTCAGTAACACTACCATCTTATTTAAACATGATACTTCCTAGTTTTTGCAAAATGCTTTGATGTAGAAAGCCTCTTTTTCTTATTGTCAATGATGTACCCGTAAAGATAACTATCTGAAATGTATGCTATCCGGATGAGCAAAATATTAAGTTAGCAATCCTCTTCTATTAAACCATCTTGGGTTCTGTTTTAAAATTCATGGTTTATTTGAAGTAAATTGTCAGCATCCTATTCACATCAGATTTGAAGGGGCACTAATTTGCTATTCAGATTCATACTAGTGCCTTTAATAAAACATCCAGCAAGAACGCAGGCTAATAAATATTAAATAAATACATTATTCTGATTTGCAGCACATCTTAAAGCAAATTTACAAGATGAACGATAAAGGGACGGACCTCAAAAGTAATTTCATCATGGTAAGTATCTAGAAACTGGAATTCTCTATCTGGTCAATATCTCAAGCTTCCAGACCTCTTTAAGGTTACAATACTGAGGATGGCTTGATTTCCAATACACTGACAGATGTGAATCTTGAGCTGGAATTTCCATGAGGTGGTCTACTGCAAATACCTTGATTTTATACACCCAACTCTTACTTTTTTTTTTTTAGATTTACAAGAGTTTTGCACAAAACAGAGGCACTTATTTTGGTGCTACAGCTATAAAGAAATGGACTTTTTTTCAAAGAACAATTTGTATGTTTAAATTTTTGCTTCCTCAACTGAATGCCAGTTAAGATTTCAGGTACAAAATAAACTGTAAGTGAAACTTTGAGTAGTTAAGTCTTTAATCACCTTAATGAAGGAGTAAAACCAAAGTGTTATTTGTTTTTGCATATTATAAACTACAAATGTGTTTGGGAAAATCTTTGTAACAGACATTAGCAAGAATGATTTAAATAAAAAACAGAAGAGGAAATGAGCATTTCTAATTGCAAATCCTTGCCAGTTCCAGTGATCGACAAGACAATTGCAAATTTTGACATGAAATCCACTCACTTGCTGCCTCATTGACTCTGTCTGGGTACCTTTCGATGTGCACAAGTATACCACAAAATATACACAGCACAGGAGTATAAAGCAGTTATAAAGTCACTGAATAGTGACTAACACACACAAAAAAGACAGCAAGGAATAACAATGTACTAGTCTATGCATGAGTATGCCCTTGTAAGTACCACTCTTGTAAGACATGCAAGCAGTTCTCAACCAGGTGAGGAAGGGGCAACTTCCTCCCCTCCCTGAAACAGCTCGTTGGCATTGTTTAGTCACCACCTTCCAACTCCCTGTTTTTCCTTTTAATTTTGTACGTTTCTATGTCAGTGGGTTTTTCCCATCTCAATCCCTGAGCTGCTATGTACACTCATCTCAACAAACTAACCTCAGTCTGCAGTTTTACTGTTCTTTCTTGCGTGGTTCACCTCCACAGTTTACCCTTGGTCTGAGACACGGTTATGCAGCTGTGTCATAGGAGACCTTGGCTTGGGATCACAGGGAGCACAGTCTTGGGGCTGGGGAAGGTACCGCTACCTACAATGCTACAGGTACCTGTTCTAATCTGACTCCTCAGACTGCTACCTGCTTTCTTTCCTGTTATTGTTCTGCTCTCCTAGAGCTGAAATAGATTTTAAAGACACAGAAACATCATCCATTGAAAGGCTAAGCAACACGTTGTCAAAGGATGTAAATACTTGTGGATAATTATTATCATGATTACACTTGGACTTCTATGCAAAACCATCTGGGTTTCATAGTGTGCTTGAATTAAAAAACACCATGAGAAAACCTATATCATTTAATGTAATGCTTTAAAATACATAGTATTATATGCTTGAAAACTATATACAGCTCTGCTGTACAGTAGTTTTCAGTAACTACTGTACTGTAACTGCTACTCCTTAAAGCCAGGCCTTTTCCTTCAGGCCTGCAATGAGGATATCTTTATTGTCCTTTGTCTTTTCTGTTAGAAGAAATACAAGACTACTTAAAGAAAGCAAAATTTGTACTATTAGCTTTATTCACACAGTTCCTCCCCAAACACCAAAACTCTTGTTTGAATCTTTCC
>NW_010318597.1:0-22566 GCF_000700745.2 Antrostomus carolinensis | reverse complement strand
TGTTTGCTGAATTCAACAAAAAAGGAAGAAATTATCTCAAAGATATGTTTCCTATGAGCTCAGTAAAAACAGGCAGCTGGACAGAGGAGAACAAACTCTGGTTAAAAGCAGAGCACAACCTACATTTTCTTATTAAGCACAAGACAGTATATATGCACAGAGACATTCAAAATTCCACCACCTGTGACACTGTTTTTCTGCACACTCCCTCTCCTTCATTAGTTCATCAGGACCCCACATGCCTTTTCTTACACGCTTTAGCACTTCCCGCAGCCCACAATCCACTATCCCACGAAACTGAAATACTCTTACTAAAGGTGTACCTGCTATGAGATCACGATAAAAGGAACGCAGAAGTAATCCATCCTGCTCCCCCCCAGAGCAGGAGATAAATGTTGTGCTTATGTCTAAATCTGCAAGTAATATATTACTTAAGAAAAGGAGCCTCTTAGAATAGGGCTATACTACAATTAATCTTTCCACCAGGACCCACTCTCCTCCATTCTGCAAAGACCTACTGGATTTCTATGGAACTTTCAATAAAAAGAAAAATGGAATGAAAATTCTTGTTCTATGATTATTTTATTACTGTAAGAATTTGCAATATTCAGTCACCGTAATAAAGGATAGTACCATTTCAACCTGTTCCAACCTATTTCTCTAAAATGTGTTCAATTTCTTATCAACTAGGCTCCTGAAGGGCATAATGAGAGGGTAAATATTTTTTTTAAGAAATGTACTTTTAAACATTTGTGGAACTCTGGATTTTGTATAATGTAAGCCAAAACTGCAATGCTCTCCTGAAGTGAAATGGAACACTTCCCATTCAAGTCAGTCACAGGACCTGTTTTCAAATCTTTTCTTACCCAAACACAACAGGTACCTTTTCCATGGAGAACAACTTGCTTAACAGCAATTTTTTCCTTATGTCTTCATGGTGATTCCACGTTGATCTCTCATAGAACTAATCATAAACTTGCAATACCTGCAGCCATATCACTGCTTTAAATGGCAGGACTAGGTATGGAAGAGATTATTATTTCTAAAAAAATTATTATCTGAACTTTTATGTAGATTGAGCATAATCTACACATTAAACATAAATTCTGTCCAGTTTTAGAACCAAGATCTGTAAACAGAGGGTGAGATTTAGCCTTGAGCACCTACGTTGCGTGGATCTTTTTGTGGGCCCAGGCCAAGATAACTAAGAATTCCAACTGACCCCACACAGCAGCTCCAATGAATTCTAACTTTCATTTTCAGCTCTCTAACCATATCCAGAGTAATGGACCCAAGGAAAAAATATAACTCACCATCTTTCAGGCCAGATTGATCTCTAACTGTCAAGAATTGGCAGGAAATTTTGTCTAGAAATGTTGTGTCTTAATTTTGTCTTGCAGGGTTTCTTGAGCTTTACTACGAAGCACCAGCCAGCACAAATTAGTAGTCTGATTCAGAAGAGCATTGCCTGTGCCTATTTCATAGCTTTTTTAGATACTAGCCTCAAAACCTAGCAACTAACTTTCAGCTGCCTAAGTTTCAATCATAAGAAATAAAAAAGTTAAGTTTAAAATATTTTTAATAATCACAGAATGGTATGAAGTAGACTACTTTTCTACTATTAATTTCTAAATGAGTACTAGAAGTTATAGCAGGTTTTTATTATTGTTATTATATTTATTAAACAATCTGCTTGCTACAACCCTATTATTCTACATTTTTAAAAGAATGAATATTGAGTCAGATTTGACAATATTCCTTGTTTATACACAGCTGCTCTTATGTACTGCAATGGATAAACATATCTAAACACAAAAATTTGACACTGACTCAAACACACAATGTTGCTTGAATTTAAAGGGGTCTCTTGCTTTATGAATGTAGCTCATCAGTCCTAGGAACGTTACCAAAGGCATAGCATGCAATTTGTAACAGTGAATTTTGTACCAGCTTTTAAAATCTGAAATTATTTAAGATTTTAATGCAGTACAAATACTGATCCCTTAAATGTTTTATATTCTTTTGGAACAGTGATACTTTTAAAAGTTGTTTTGCAAAAAAGTTATTGTACAAACAGCAGAACTGCCAAAGTGCTAGGCAGTTAAGTACTCCCAAACTTTTAAATCTATAAATTTTTCCATCAACATTTGCCAGGTTCTGTTAGTTGCACAGTATCTGCAAAGATAACTAAGTCTGACTGTTATTTTAAAATTCAATAGGATAACAAGCAGTATCCCAAATAAAAGAGTTCTGGGTCGAGGATTCTTATCTTCCAACAAGATTGTTTACATAACTGCTATAGATCTCTACACTACTGTTACCATACAGCATTTAGGAAATCCTAGTAGATTTATTTCAGATTAATTTTAGTTATTTTAGTATTGGTAACTGCATAGGGTTGTATTTTTTGTAAAAATTTACAGATCAGAAACAATAGGACTTAAAAGACTGTTGTCTTGCCTGCTGTTGCTTAGTGGTCCATACAGCTGAGTTCTACCAAAATCTCTCTCTACACTTCCTTATTGCTGCCTTCTCGTGTGCATGTTGGACTTCTGAGACATCAAAACACAAGCACTGAACGACTGGAAGGAGTATGTTTTCCAGTGGGCACTGTCGTTTTCTGTCCTTTATATTCCCACTCTTCATTCCTACGAGAATATTAGCCTGAAAGACATGGTGTCTAGATTGGAGTAGGGAGTTAAAATCAGCCTGGCATCTGGATTCAGGTAAGTCCTGAGCAACTTAAATAAATTCTGAAATACTTGAGGGAATTCTCTCTTTCAATAGCAAGAAAAGTCTAATTTCTCAGTGAGGAAGAATGTAGCTAGTCAAACCACGTCTTCTTTTTTTCTTCCCCCCCCCTCCTTTTTTTCATTTTTGCCTTCCTATAGCAAGAAAAAAAATATTCTATAAACAGACAGATATTGTGACAAGTTTCTTGTGTGGCACAGTGACTCTGCCTGACAAGTTAGGCCATGAAAACTCTACGGGAAAAACAACATTCTGGATCTCTGCTCTTCTTTTCTCCTGTATGACTGACTATTAAGTGTTAAAAAGCAACCAAATAAAAAAATAACAAAAGTATACAGGTTTGACTGTAAAATCAAAAACAGATAAAGCTTTTCATCTAGTTTTATCTTCTTCCATAAAGAGGCACAGTTGGTGGCTTTTAATCCAGGTCCTATTCAATACCTTAATGTTGTTAACACAATCAATTCTATCTTCATGCTACTCAAGAATCACAGTTTTAGGAAAGAAACATACATAAAAACAAGTTTCTTTGCTTAGAGCTGTCAAGTCTGACTTTCCAGTGAGACCTAATTCCCTGAGAGCCATCTGCTTCCTTCCAGGGACATATTATCTCCTGATAGTCTGTCATTAAAAACATTGTTGGAGCATTGTGGGGATACAGAATTCTTTCTACTTAGGCATGCAAGTCTGGTGCTCCATCCAGGTCCCCATCTTCTGTACAATGGATAGTTAACATATTTGTTAGCAATCAAACACCTAAGAATATTGCTTTTCTGAACTACAGTTCAAAATAGTGGTTCCTCTATTCTCTTTTAGCTGTACAGGTATTTTAAAGAAATAGTAGTATGCAAGGCATGCTTAGAAATGTATATTTCAAACAGCAAATGATCCCTTAATGCTTGTTGATACAAAGGAAATAAACTAGCTAAAAGTAGGTATGAAATTCACAGCTGTTTAATACAGTAAACTGAAGTCTGGATCCACCATGGAGAAAACATTTTTAAACATCACGATGTAGGAAGCATTGGGAAGAGCAAGGGAATTATTTTAGTTTGTCCATATCCTGCATTAGCACTATAACCACTGTATTATTTAATTGCAGTTTACCCAATAGTTATGTTAGAGATAAAGAAACTAGAGAAAAAAAATAAAGCATAGAAGAAAAAAAACAACATATGTCATTGGATATAAGGAATAGCTTCTGTACAGGAATCACTGAAGAGCCCTGCTCTATTTAGCTTTGGAGAAGAAGAGATTTGAGATTGCTAAGGACAGAAGTAGAGATCACTAAAGATTTCATAAATATCCATGAAATCAGGGATGGCACAGAGCACAAAAATATTAAATAATAATGTAAATCTGTCATTGTTTAAAAAAAATAAATTATACCAATAGAAGTCAGAAGTTAAAAAATCTGAAACAAGCTAAAACTGTTTCTTTTTTTCCTTTTCACATGCAAAGGATTTGTGGAACTAATTGCCAAAGGATGTGGTGGCACCAGAAGATAGAAATGGGCTAAAAAGGGTATCAGACAACTTTTCAAGGTTTGGATCTTTGGTTCTGAGGCAACCTATAGCTCAGGAAGTCTGTAAAATGATGAATGTTTGAACCTGAGAGTAACCCTCAGCTCGATGCTTGCTATTAATGTATCTTTTCTAAAAAGATCCAGGGTGATGATGAAGCCTGACTTCTGGTCTGATCCACAAAGACAGTAACTAAAGTTGAGTCGGTTATGTTGGCACAAAAAGCCAACTCCTCGGAAATAGTTTTGCCCTTTGTATACTCTTTGTAAAACAGAGATGGAGTGTGGGAAGAGGACAAGCATGCCAGAGGGGTCACAGTGCTGTTTTCCAACACGATGATTTCTGTGTTTCTTGTGCTAATTGTTATGTCTCCCAAATTCCCAGATTATTCATTTTCTGCCTAATTAGTCTGCAGTAACATATTCTGCATTATCCTGGTTTTGTTAATCATAATTATATTAAGAAATCATGACATTAACATTCTCGTGGTGTATTAGTAATACGTTAATCATCAAAATGTATTAATATCTTTGCCACAAAAATATATTTATTCAAAGTTAATTTTCCCTTTATTAAGCCTCATTTTTGTTTCAAAGGCTGTTATTTAGAATGAAAAAAACCAGTTTCTTCACCAAAAGTCAGTGCAATTCCCGTAAGCTCTAGAAAACCCAGGCACTAATCCTGCGCAATACTTCCACGTGAAAAACATTCAAGCCATGAAAACCATACTCAGTTTCAGTGTCCAAAAGAGAAATTAGAGAATCATACCCAAAAAATTTGAACTGCTGTCATGTAAGCCAGAGAGTGGCAGAAAAAGGTCAGTAACAATCAATTGCAATGGAGCTGCTCAAGTGAATACAGATTATGTGACTGAAAAGGTGATGCAGACCCTAAGTTATTAACACAGATACCCGTTATAGGAATGGGTAAACTGAGAACGCTTATATTGCCCTGATATCAAAGTAGTATGCTAAATCCAAGTTTATTATTAAAAAAAAAAAGAAAAATCAATGTGTGATTAACACTCAGATAGCAAACAGCACAACCTTCAACTTTACTAAGGAGCTGCATCAATTTGTATTATTACTCTGAACTGTCAAATCATTAGCAATCCAAAATATTTGTATGCAACAGCTTTCTAGAGGTGACACATGACAATATTCCTGTTCAAGCACATCACAGGCACTATTTTCTTCACCTTTCCATCAAAATCAGCACCTTTTCCTTGTAATAGTTGCACAGCAGTATGAGAGGTGGGAAGTTCTGTGTCTTTGCAAACTGCAAGCTTTAAGGCAGACTTCCTCTTCAATAGCAATTAAATACTGAGATTTCATTATAAAATTCCTGCTTCTTGCAACAATTTATAAGAGATGCCAAAGTACAGTGCTTTTTATGAAAAAGAAAAACAAAAAACCCCCAAAAAACCCAAATTGACACTAAAGAAGGAAAACTAATGTTCTGGTAATTTCCTTATTTTTTTGCTGTTGGGAAATACATCAACCAGGATTTATCAGAAGCATCATAGGAAAATACATTAATCTCTTTTTATAAGAAGGTGTTACTCATAATAAATAAAGCCAGGTAACTTATTAGGTTTAGAGAACTGCCACTGAAACATCAACACCAACACTGGCAAATAGCACCTGCTGACCTCGAGTTTTATAAACTTTATGAGAAAGACACCACTGGAATTTTATGTAATGCCACAGTTCAGAACAGGCAGAAATTAGAAGGCTCAGGGGACAGTGTGAGGAGGAAGGAACGGCAGACAGGAGCTGTTACGGATCGACTGCAGCCCTCCATTCCCCATTCCCCTGTGCCACTCGGGGAGGAGAAAGAGTCGGGAGTGCAGGAGTGAAGCTCAGCCTGGGAACAAAGAAGGGTGAGTGCTAGGAAGGTGTTTTCGTATTTACCTTTGCTTCTCACCATGCAACTCTCTTTCAAAGGACAATAAGTGATTTTTCCCCAAGCCTAATCTGTTTTGCCCATGGCAGTAACCGGTAAGGGATCTCCCTGTCTTTATCTCAACTCACGAGCTCTTTCACCTTATTTTCTCCCCTCTCCAGTTGAGGAGGGAGAATGAGAGAGCAGCTGGGTGGGTGTTTGGCAAGTAGTCAAGGTCAACCCTCCACAGAAATCACAGTTAACCATGTAGCTACCTACTTTTGGAAATCAAGCACATATTCCACAGTTCGCAATGCTCAGTAATTTTAAACTATCCTCTTTATGAGAACAAATAGGTCTGGATTTAATAGTTTCTCTAGATATATAAGATAATTTATGATGGTCCATGCATTTGTCATGAAATATTTTTTTTCCCTTACAAGGTATTGTGATAAAAACTAGGAAGACATGTATGAGCAGAACATGCTTCTCTTCACACACATTACTCTGCATTAGGAAAAAAGATTAACACCTGGCTCAAATGTCCTCGGTGGGTGAAGAATTACTTCACAGCAAAGATACCTGGAATTCTCTACGTGCCTTCTCCTTCCCAGTGCCTGTTTTGATCCTTCCACTCCCATAACTCTGCTGGGGGACCTTCTGGGTTTCATGAGGTCTGCTGGTATTTTTCCTCTTGACAGTTATATTAGTTCTCCACAGTTTCTCTAATGAAAGGTGAACATGGTCTGTTCAGAGTTCTTTCCAGGGTTAGGATTCTGTGAGATAGGAGAGACAATCCTACAGGATATAAATATGTATCTTGCACTGACCCTCTCAGCTTGTATCAGTGTTTGCCCCCTGTCTTTGGCTGTTCAGTATCTGCTAGGGAAAGCTGTGGTCTTTCATTTATAGCTGTATCAACTCTCGGTCTTTCTCAGCAGCTTCCTTGTGGTGCTGCAACACTAAAGGACTCATATACATCTTTTGAGTCATCTTCTGTCAAATAAGTATTTTTAGATGGAAGACAGGTTCCTGCTACAACATAATGCATGATCTATTTCAAGGAGTTCACCAAGTTCTAATATATGGCCAGAAAATGATGGCTGTGAAAGGATAATTGGCTAGCCACATAAAAGAGCTTTAACTTCCCTCACATGTTTAGCTTAATAGTTTTCTTAAGGACACTCATGTTTTCATGGTCCAAACAAAGGTTAATAAAGGTCTGCTGTAGAAAATCTTATCTCTGTTTATTTCGTTATTAGGTCAGCCCAAATAGAGGAGAGGAAGTTCTGCAGCATAGTCCCACATTTCTTATTTTTCTTTTTTCTTATTTTTTTTCTTCTAAAAAAATACATATATTGTATTGACTGCAGTCTTCATACCTTTCGATAGCTTAGCATATACTGTAAAGTAGAATTTATACTTCAGTGTGTTAACACTTTTACTTTTCCCAATAGAGACATTGAGAAAGCTTCTGTGTTTATTTCATAGGCTGCTTGATGGCATCACTTTAACTTGCCCACTATTTCTTTCCCTGAAATGTGCTACAGCCAGATTTGCCAACTGATATTGCAGTGGTTCACATACATCATCAGCTCTCAATCATCTTCTCCTGTCTAGTGTTACTGTGCAACAGCATCACTGGTGCTGCGCTGCAGTGACAGCCAGTTTGATCACAATTTTGACAGAAATGAATGGCTGACTTTTTTCTATAATGTGTCTATATTAAAAGCCTTTGGCTTAATTCTAGAAAATAAATTTGGCACAGTGTTATTTCAAATTTGCTACTGCAACACGGATGCAGTTTGGTCCCAAATTGATGCAACATATGGATTTTTGTGTTTTGAAATTGTTTCCTGTACTTTTTGCTTCATTATTTTTTTTAAATATGTATTTTCCTATTTCAAATTAAAACATATAAAATTATTTTCTTCTAGAGGATATCTTTTTTTTCCTTCAGGTGTGCACATGAATATTAATTCCAACGGCAATAATGCAAACTTAAAAAGGAGATAATTTTTTGCCTGAGCTCCCAGCTATGCATCAGTAAAAACAGACACAGAGAGCTTTAACCCCCATCCCTTAGATAATTATAGAAGGGACACATGCTGGTTTAGCCAGCTGGTGTAATTTACAATAAGACTGAAGGTACTTCCAGCTGTGTCAGGTGTTGAACACCTCAGGGGAGCACTGCAGAAGCTGGCTGCCACCATGGCACAGACGAGTTCGTTCCCTGCTCTCTTTTCTTGATCTCCATCACCTTCTGGTCACGACTACGATGCTGGCTGCCAACAAGCTGAGTGATGTAAGAACTAATGCCACAGCACTATCTCAAATAATCCTGTCAAGTTGAGTGTTCTGCTAGTTTAGGGTCACTTTGTACTGATATGGAGTGAGAAAAAAAGAAGTCACACTGTGATGAGTAGCTGAACTCCGCTGCTTTTAGGATCAAGTTCAATCAGTTATGTTACCTGCACTACTTAAAGACCATTGCATACTATGCAATATTCACTTGGGCAGTCATACTGAAAAGAAGTCAGGCAACATGTCTTCTCTGTTTATTTTTGGTGCAGTAATAGATAGAGAACAGTAGAATGTACTGCAGAATACACTAAAAGGTACACAGTAAGCCTGTAATTTCAATGAAAGTGCTCTGACAGACAATCAAAGAGGACAGGGAAGACACAATGGTTTCTTTATGTCGCTGTAACTTTGACATAAAATTATGTCATTGAATTACAGTCTTGCATCTTATTTTCATGTATACAATGCACTTTCTTTTAATAATATGTGTAAAATTAAGAGGTGATGACAGCAAGCAATTTTAAGGGGTTTTCTGGATGGGCTGCTTTGCAGTAACTGAGAATTGGGGAAAAAAAAAAGATATCTGTCGAAAAATTTCCAAGGCCCTCTTACCCTTAAAGTTTCATGACATTTTTGTTGTTATTTTGGACTGAGTTGCTATCACTGAGAAATCATTCTTTTCATTGCATTGTGAAGGAGTTATTTATTACTTCTGAAATAATCTGCAAACTGGAAAAAGTATTTCTAGCAAAGTTAAGCTTACCCTCCAAATGACTCTTTTTCTATCCAAAATCTTTTTTTAATTACTAATGGATGCATAAATCAATACTGAGAGATAGTTGGTATGAAATAATGACAGAAGGGCATTAAGTTTTCCTGACAAATCCCTTCAAGAGAGATTATGCAAGTAAAATACGAATTTCGTGATATAAGGTTCAAGACTGAAATTTCAAGTACAGTAGACAATTATAAGAAATATAGTTCCACTAGTACACAAGAATATTACCTAACAACCAGTTAAAACAGTGTTTGAATTCTCCTTCTCCCATCTTCTGTACAAGCACAAAAGGTAAATGAAAAAACAGCTCCTACTTAACCTAGCTTATGTCTGTAAGGTTATAAAAAATAAGTTTTAAATTTGAGATCAATGATGAAATATCTACTTGATTTACAGAAACAAACCTCACAACTCACAGAGAGTTATAAAGCAGGTATGTTTGTTCGCCGGCGGGTGACAGGGTGGATATTTCCAAAACCCCTGAGCACCAAATCTCTTGCAAAGGCATTATTTAAAGTACACATACATACATATTTATTATATGTCCAAGAATAGGTTGGGTTAAGCTAATTAGTTCTGAGAAATCATTAACATAAGTCCACTCCCATTTGCGCTTGCGCACTGCCTCCTGCTGGTGGTCACAGAGACCCTCTGGTGACGAAGGCACCACTCTTCCTCACTATGAACTTTTCACTTTTTCTCCTTGCACATGCTCAGTAGCCTCTTGTATTTCTTCCAAACCACAAGACCAGACAAAACTGGTTTTGTTTGCTTCAGACTGCTGGCGTTCTCATACCAGTTCCTTCTTATCTTGCTTCAGATGTTGCAAGACTTGTGCTGTTTGGGTGAGCTGACAGGGTGAGCTGAGGCTGGCTCGTTAGAACTCACTGGCTGTCGCAAAAGTTTCCTACAAAACTAAAACTGCTTAACTATATAAAACTAAAACTGCTTGACTATATATATTGTATAGGTTTGTTTATCAATTACCCTCCCTTTCTTTTATCCTAGGCAAATTCATTTGCCTTACATATGATTTATTTCTTGAAGATGAACTGGATAAAGCTTTGTTTGAGAATTGCTTCTTAATGCTTTTATATGCGCTAAATAAAAAGTTAAAAATGTTGGTTGCTGTAGCATTTTAATTTTAAACAAACGGTATAGTAAATAAACCAAAAACTGATTACTACTAATATAAAAGAATAGTAACTTATTTAGAATACTGGATGGAGTAAATGATTATCTAAATAACATCATTTACCATCTTTTTCAGGGCCCTTCGCAGACATGATAATAAACAAGGAAGTAATAGGAGGATTACTAAGATTACAAATAACACCATTAACCCTGACTTTATCAGTGAATAGACTCAGCCTTGTATTCCCCAACCCCGAAACCACTTGCTTAATCAGTCATCACTATGTACCCTTAACTGTTTGGCATTTTCATTTAACCTTTTAATAGCCATATGAATTGATTCTGAGTGATCTGATAAATTCATACAGCACATGCCTTCAAATTCCTCACAGCCATGTCCTTGAGCTAAAAGCAAAAAATCAATAGCAGCTCGATTTCGCAAAGTAGCACGTCGAACAGAGTCAGTATCTGTCAACAAGCCTGATAGCGCCAAAGATGTAAGATTAGGTTGTTTTGAGAGCCAACATCCTAATTTGCATAGGTTTGTTAATGTGCTCGCTACTCCTACTCCAGGTGGACACCATGTGAGACACTAACACTGTCATCTTTTGGTCCATTGTAAATTTGAGAGCCTCTTGGATGTTAAGTATTAATGCAGCCACCGCTCTTAGGCAGCTGGGCCATCCTCTACTCACTTCATCCAACTGTTCGGAGAAGTATGCCTCAGCTCTCTGATCTGGGCTCAGGTTTTGGGCTAGAATTCCCAGTGCAATGCCCTGCTTCTCATGGGGGAACAGCCAGAAAGGTTTCGTGGGGTTTGGTAACACTAAGGCTGGGGCCCGCAGGAGTTCTTGTTTTACGTTGTGGAAAGCCCACTCAGCTTCTCCATTCCAAGTGAGATCTTCTGAATTAGTTTTAATGAGTTCATAAAGTGGTCTTAACAGGAGTCCGTAGTTGTAGATCCATAAACGACACCAACTCGTCATTCCCAGGAAGGTTCGGAGCTCCTTAACTGTCTGTGGCTTGGGAGTGTGGCAGATGACTTCCTTTCTTGCTCTTCCCAAAGTCCATTTGCCAGCTGTGATTTCATATCCTAGATATGTCACCTTTTGCTGAGCTATTTGAGCTTTCTGTGGAGAGACTCGGTAACCACTTAGTCCAAGAAAGTTTAATAAACTCACAGTCCAAATTATATTTCGTTCCTTTGTTTCAGTGGCTACAAGGAGGTTGTCCACACACTGCAACACAGTCCCGTTCCCAGGTGGCAATTCCCATTGTTCTAAATCCTTCGCCAACTGATTGCCGAAAAGGGTAGGACTGTTCTTAAAGCCTTGTGGAAGTACAGTCCAAGTTAGCTGTGTTTTCCCCCTGGAATCTGGGTTTTCCCACTCAAAGGCAAATAATAATTGACTTTCTGGGCTTATAAGTAGGGAGAAAAAGGCATTCCTTAAATCCAGAACGGCAAACCAAGCCAATTCATTTATCAGTTAACCCTTCAGAAACACAGCCCCTCACAAGTGCAAGCCATTTAACCTTCCTTTAGCACCTACTTGCACATTCTCTTCAGTTTCCAGTGACCCATATTTAGCTTTTTAAGAAAGCAGCAGGACATGGACAGAGATTTCATCCTCTGCCATTGACACAATGAAGCTGAAACAAGCAAGCTTCCCCTGCTGTGTTAGACACACGCATGTTCTGAGAAGTCCAGTATCATGTAACAGGCCTATGGGAAAATTCTATGGGCTATGGAATAAAATGATACTTAGTAGATTAGGATGCCTTCCTTAGTACCTTAGTCTGAAAACCTACTCTTTTATGTAGCAAAGCTTTTTGAAATAAGTTTAACTAAATTTCACTGCAATCAAAACCAGTTTCTCATAGCCTTACCAGTTAGATCAAAATCCTAAAACTTCCAAAGTGACAGAAAGAAAATCGTAACTGTATGTCAGCGAACTGCAGAATTTTGCCATTCTGTTCTATTAAATTTTGTAGAAAGCTGTCCAAACTATTCAACAGACATAAGCCAAAGTTCAAATGGTGGATCCCATACACACAAGTACACCTATCCAAGTCCTCAATAAATGTCCCAGTACCTATGTTGTCACGTTATCTAAATGTTCGCTTTACGGCAGAAACAGAATAGTAGATTATAAGACACCAGATCAGGTTAGTCCAGTTGGCAACACACAAGTTCAGAGCACTCCACTGAGCACCTTAGTTTTGTCCTCTCCTTTTTAATTCTATTCTCATCCCCAAGCCCATCATTTTCAGTTTTTCTACTGATTGCCATCTCTAACTCCCTCCTGATTTTACCTATGTTTTCTTAATTCTTTTCTAGCTTTCTCAGTACCTTCTCAAGACATGAGAATGAAAAAAATGGGTACGAAGAAGCGAAAGCCTGGTTGTAAAAGCAAAAAAAAGTAACAAAAAATGCTCATTTGATCATTTATGCTGAATATAAATTTCTAAAATGACAGCTGGAAACTATTTTTCCAATGTAGTCAAAGCAGAATATTTTTTATTTTATTGACATTTCCTTGTGGCTTTGTTTTTAAATAAAATTGCATCTATACTGAGAAATTCCATTTTGAGCATTAAAAATAGTACTTTACAGTGAAAGGAAATTGTCTTAGAGGTTTTGCCTGCCTCATTACTGTAAAAATAACTATCAAGAAAGAAAAATATTTTTAATTAAATATTTCCTTACATGTATTGTATATTCCATTTTTTAATTTTTGGACTTTCAGCACATAGCCATGTCAGTTACACACTGCGAGTGAATGTAGTGCTTCTGAATAAAAGACAATAAGCAAAACTATATAGTTTAAATATTGATACTTAAAGGCTTTGAGTTGTTCCAGCACAAGGAAATATTTAGGTGTTTCCATAGATCAGTGCAGAAAGAATTAATCTTCAGACAGAAAGAAGATCATTTTGGGGTATGGATATTCTTATGATAATATAATATTTAACTAAAGTAGATTTTCAACTCCCATGGTATTTTCCCCTGAATATAGGTATAGAGAGCAATCCCATCCTTTATCTTAGCAAATTAAAAGCTTAAGAGAAATACAAGTTCTTCTAGTCTTTGTCCCTATGATAAGCTCTCCAAATTCCTGATTCACTCTGTACTTGTTCTGGTTTGAATTCTAATTCTTTCAAAGTGAGTGGTCAGAATCATGCAGAGAATTTCAAACCATGTTTTAGTAAACCCTTGCTCAATTGTACTAGGATTTCTCTCTATTGAGAAAAGATTATGTTATTTTCAGCTACAATGTACTGGCAGTTTACATGATTCTACCATGAACCAGTGCACAGAAGTCTCTCTTCCTTGGCCATTTCAACTGATGGAACTTCCAGCTTAATGCACGTTTCCGTTACTAGATTGATGTATAACATTGCATCCTCTGCTATTAGCTTTAAACACTATTTTAATTATTCTGGTTTTCAGAAAGCAGGTGGTTTTGAATGTTATGTCAACATTCTCCCTATTAAGAATGCTCATAATTTGCTATTTGTGTCACATCACCTCTGAAAATAGTTTACTGCTTAACTACAAAAAATCCCATTATCCACCTAGCCTGACACTGAGGTTAATGTTGATGCTGTTCTCCTTTTAGTTAATGGGCTACCATTTTCACAGTCCCTTTACTAATTTCCTCTTATCTAAGTCCACTAATTTTCCTTGTAGTACTGTACCAAATGCTTTTGACCACATCGGAGAGAGATAAATTTATTTTGTCTACTTGTTTAACACAGAAACCCGTCCAACATCTCCCCATGCCAAAGAAACAACAACAAAAAGAATCAGATGTTAGTTTCTCAGGATCTACTTTTCCATTTAATCTCACTTCAACTATTCTTTCCCTCTAAATTTGTTTAGGAGTATTGCTTACTCGTGGCCAAGCATCAACAGCACGATACTTCTCACTGTTGCCAGTGTAGATTTTTACCTAGCAACAAGTGGTGCTATTTGGTGCCATCATATGAATCACACTTATACAATTTAAATATAAAACTCTCACCCATTATACAAAATAAAAACCCTATAATTAGAGTTATCTGCAACTTTAAAGTTATACGAAGTTCAACTACAGCTTTAGACTGACAAACAGATAAAGTGATGCAAGAATATACGTTCTTATTCAGTGATGGAAAGAAAGTCCAAATGACTGCTTTTAGCCTAGTGTGACCTGCAGGAACTACAAAAATATTGCTTAGTCAAGCAGGAAGATAGCTGCTAGGACTCGAGCAACTGAGATATTTTGGGTAATAGAAGATATAATCTGTTGTGAGTGTAGTTCACCAAAATGTCAGCTCTAAGATTAATTCCACCAAAATGTCAGGTATAAGAATAATTCCACCAAAATGTCAGGTTTAAGAATAATTCTAAGTGGCTAGAATTTGTTACAAAATAAACTTTGACCACCTTTAAAGTCTGCTTGTCTTGTCTTTGTCCTTGTCCTGCATCACGCTAACCATAAAGAATGGTAAGACAGTTCATGTACTCAGTAAAGACTTAAAGAAAATCACACCAAAAAACCCAACAAAACAAAACAAACCCAAACAGGCTAATTCCTATCCTTACTTCTAACAGATCCCAATATTGGAACAAGCAGCCCTTAGAAATACTTCTTTTGTACATCTGTGCTGGAAGATGTTTTCTAAGCTCAGTTTTTGAACACTAAGTCCCTTTAAAAAGTAAAGCATTTTGATAACCGACAGATACAATGACTGCTACTTAGAATGCTGAGTATGTCTGTACTACGCTGCTATGAGATTTCTAGACAAGATCCTAAAAGTAAGGATTTGCCATATTTTTTTTTTGTGCATGCACAATAATGAAGTCTACGCTAGCAGTCAAAAGGTACGGAATAATCAGGGTCTGATTTAAGGCAGGATCCCATGTTAACAGCAAAACTGGAGCTTCTGAAAAGCTGTATAACAGAATTTGTTAACGTTCTGTTCACCTTTATGTGCTCAAGATGTAACTTATTAGGATATATATTTTTTCAAAAGGCTTTTCACATAATTCCACATGACAGGCTGCTGATTAAACCTTGGACAATTTAGATCCAGAGTGTAGCATGATGATAAATAGAAGTGTAACTGAGAGACAGAAATGAAAGTATTTCTGAGAATTTTAGAAAACTTGTTCACCCTGGGAGTTAAGGAAATTCTCCACTGCTTTTCAGTACTATTCCATACAGCTTTATCATTTAAAGTTGCTAATGAAAAAAAATAGGGAAATGGCAAACACAAGAGTCAACATGAAAGAAAGACAGACAAGGATTAGAATTACTCTATAAGCAAACTAACAGAACAAACAAAATTCAATATGTGTTAGTATAGTTAGGCTCATGTTAGTACTTCTAGACAGATGAACGATGACTCAATACACAGCTGGGAGAAGGGTTAAGGAAAAACGTTGCAAGAAATGGGAAAAGTAAGATGGTCTTTATATCACTAATCTCTCTGTCTCTCTTGTATATAGGATAAAAAGAAAACAAGAGTGAAATCTGCTTAGTGTGATCACTAAATACTGCATAGTTTTAGATGCTGTACATCTGCTATTAATAGTAAATTAAATTCCTAAAAACAACACAGAAGATAAAGACTGGTGATGATGCTAGAGTGGGACCATCAGGGGCACATCAAGTCTGAGACTTTTCTCCACAGTATCTGATAGCATGTGCCTCGTAGGAAGATGTGAGACATCATCACAGTTCTTCCCCAAAATTGTTACTTAAATCAGCCCCTCCTTCCTCTGCCCTCTCTCAGTGGGCTTCTTATGGCTCTGTCCTGTCCAAAACCTGTGGGATTTATTCATTGTCGGATATTTTTTTTTTTCATTCAACACATCAACTTGTCCAACATTTTGTGCAAAGAGTTTTTCTGATTCCTTGTGTGATTCAGGAAAACATTTTGTGTAGTTCAGGAAAATATATCACTCTTTTATTTACTTTAAATCAAACCCTTTAAAGTTGATTATATGCAATCGCACTTTTGTACTATGAGAATACAGAGACATAAGTGCCTTTCTTCTTCCTACCCTCTTATATACCACGTATTAATACATATAAATGTCTCCTCTCTAAGTATCACCTCCACTCTCTGGTGTGAAGCTTTCAGTGTGGAATGGCAGAAATTTGGCAAAAGCTGCACAGGGATGTGCTTCAGATCAGGCAGCTGCAGCTGCAGGTGCAATAGTGCCATTTAGCCTTCTTCAATCAGACCTGTTCATGGAAGCTGGTAAAGGAGAATCCCATATCAACAAATTTATTGTCTGTTTCAACATGTTCAAAGACTAGCAATTTCCCTGGTCCTTATCCTAAGAAAATCACCAAACACCAGAAACATGAAGTTTGAAACAAGAAGCCAGCAACAGCTACACTTTTGAGGAAATGAGAGTGATCAGCTGGCAGGAAGGCCAACTGTGTCTTGGGGTGCATCAAGCACTGCATTGTGAGCTGGTCCACGGAGGGGATTGTCCTGCTCTAATCTGTACTGGTGCAGCCTCACCTCCAGTACTGGGTGCAGTTTTGGGCGCCTCAGTATCAAGTGGAAATTGACCAGAGGAGGCCACTAAATTGGTGAAGGGTTTAGAGGGGAAGCTGTGTGAGGAGAGGCTGAAGTCGCTTGGTTTGTTCAGCCTGGAGAAGAGGAGATTGAGAGGAGACCTCACTGCAGTCTAGAACTTCCTCATAAGGGGAAGAGGAGGGGCAGGTGCTGATCTCTTCTCTCTGGTGACCAATGATAGGACCAGGGGAAATGGCAGGAAGATGTGCCAGGGGAGGTTCAGGTTGGACATTAGGAAAAGGTTCTTCACCCAGAGGGTGGTGGAGCACTGGAACAGGCTCCCCAGGGAGGTGGCCATGGCACCAAGCCTGAGAATATTCAAGAAGCATTTGGACAACATATGCCCTCAGACACATGGTCTGAATCTTGTGACTGTCCTATGCTAGGGGCAAGAGTTGGACTCCATGATCCTTGTGGGTCCCTCTCAACACACAACGTTCTATGATTCTATGATTCTCTTCCTAGGCATCAACACTTGTTACTTACCCAATGGCTGCACCAGCAGGAAGATCATCAGCTGAGACGCCAGCTGAGAATCAGGCTGATATAATTTTGATGAGTAGACCCCATTTAAAACTTTGCTCTTAGCTATACTCTGGGGATTTACACTTTCTCATTTCAAGGAAGAAGACAAGACTGGTGTGCTGCAGCATTTTTCAGTATTTTTCTTTATGCCACGTGTCCCTAACATTTTGTTCACTTTCTGAATATTTTCTAATTTACCAAAACAGCAAAGCAAACTTTAAAAACATAGTTACAGAGCACTGCTTTTATTTATGAAACATAGAAAGAAATTTTTAAGAGTAAAGATACCTAGTAGGTAGATTGTAAGGAGTTTGGAATAGATACCTACTAGGTAGATTGTAAGGAGTGTGGAACAGAAGCAGAATAGTCCCCACTCACAGGGTGGTGTGATTGTTATTTACTCAATAAGTGCCTTATCCTAATAAACCTCACTTTGTGCCTCAGAACCTCATTCCTTCAAGGGGCAGACAACAGCAGAGGGTCTGACTGCGACAGGTAGGAAAAGATTTTTACGACACTGTACTGGGTCTGGCTGGTACAGAGTGAAATTTTCTCAACAGCAGTCCTGATGGTGCTGTGTTTTGGATTTGTGACTAGCACAGCACAGAGAGCATAGCAGTGTTTTGGCTAATGCTGAACAGCACTGGTGCAGCAGCCAGGCTTTCTCTTCTTCCCACTCTGCCCGTGCCCAGCGCATAGGCTGAGGGTGGGTAAGCCGTTGGGAGGGGATGCAACTGGACAGCTGACCCAGGCTGAGCAAGAGGGTATGTCATGCCATATAACCTCATGCTCAGCAATAAAATCTTGGGGGAGCAGGAGGGGAGAATGTTGGGCAGGCAGCCGCTGCTCAAAGGCAGGCTGGGCAGCAATCTGTTTGTTGGAGGTGGTGAGTGACTGCCTTTGTATCACTTTTGTTCTTCTTCGTCTTTACTTATAAAACTATCTTTATCTTGATCCATGAGGTTTTGTGGTTTGGGTTTTTTTTTTGCTTTTGCTTTTCCTGTTCTTTCCCCCTGTCCTACTGTGAGGGGAAATAAGAAAGGAGCTGTGTGTTGCTGAGGTGCCTGCTGGAATTGATTTATATACAGGAAGTAATAAATATGAAACTCTCTTCTAAGCAAAATGATTAAAAAGAATAAAGTTTTGGTGGATTTAGTTATTTTTATTCACTCTTAGATAATGTGATTATATGCCAAATTTGCTTCTCTACTTCATTAAATAAAAATGTTCTTAGGCAGTTAAACAACAAATGCCAGTAGCCCTCCTATTTGGAGCTGGATTTTTTCTAGCGGTAGAAAATTTACTCTGGAACAAAAGGAAGGGTACAGCTAGCTGACATTTCTCTCAGTAGCAGTGACAGCTTTGAAAAAAAAATCACTATTCTGACTTATCTGGGAGCAGTTCTGCTGTCTAGCTCAGGTCTTTGTGCAGCACACCTGAGAAGGCATGAAGGAGTAATAAGAAGCAAGCAGGGTCATAGATGGCTCCTGTGCTGCCAAGAGATGCCCTGCGTCACCCGTCTGGCTTTGGTTTATCCCCCAAAATTCAGTCTCTCAGCCTAGGTACAAATAACTACTGAGGTTGCCAACAAATTAAATAAACTGTATGTGAGATGGAACAAGGCTTACTGTCATTTAAATCTAAGACATGGCATTGACAATTGTCATCTCACTACCAGGAACACCAAGCCTAAAAACAGGGCATGGGCAAGAGAGCTTTCTTAGCCCTCTCTAGCCAAAAATAACTGCTCCTTTAATCTTGATTTACGTCATGGCACTCACATCTGCTCAAGTGCAATTCTCAAAAACGCCCACAGGATTTCTTGGGATAATAAACTTATTTTACCTATTACACTAAAATGATGCTAATTTCCCATTTTCTGATGATGTTTCCATTTTGCTTATGCAAAATTGCTTCTACGGTTGCAAAAGGATTCTGAATTTTTCCTCAGGCCTGTGGTCTGGTCCCCAGTAGCTAATAATGATACATCTCTACATATCTTACACTTTCAGTGTCAATTTTAGGTGAAGCTATGGCTGTAAACAAACAGTTAATTCCCCTAATGAATTCCCTGATGTTAAGCTGACAACTGCCACTTATTATTTTAGTTTAGAATGTTTTGCTTGGTGCACAAACCAAAATGAAACATACTACATGCCAGTAGATTAGAATGTAAAGATTAAATTACCTCATTGCAGGTCTTAAAATAATAGTATCCTCAATGGATTGAAATGCCTGCAGCTATTTTGCCTCCAGTTTTGCGTAAAATGTACTTTAATCCTATTTGATTTTTTTCCCCTCTATTCAGTGGATTTTGCTACCTGTTTCTGATTGAAAAAAGACAAAAAAACAACAAATTCAGAACAAAGCCACAAGATTTTTATATATTTATATATATATTAATGGAAATAATCAACATTTATTTCTCTCCACAAAGAAAAACCTCACTTTGAAATTCCCTTGAAGAAAGCTAAGCTAACACTGTATCCTTTTGGAAGGTGTTGTCCATGTAAGATACAGTAGATATAATATGCCAAAATATTAATACTGTGTGGCTGTTTGTTATTTATTTCCTGGCTCCTTAGATGACTAAAACCTGTTCAAGATGCGTAAGACAGGAAACTATCCTGTACAGATACTGTCTTAGAAGGTACACACCATCCTGTAAGATTATTAAGTGTTTTTTTAAAGCAAATCCTAAAGTGCAGAAAGCTCCTCTGAATGCACACTGACGGTACCAAGAGTAGAATTTGGCTTCACTGATACATAACACATTCCAGGTGGCATCTGGATGTGTTGCCTTGACACATCTTGTAGGTGTGTTCACACTCAGTACTCTGCATATTGTCAGTTTACGGAATAGCAGTCATATATATTATTTGTAATTGTGATGAAGGTGAATAATTTGTATGTTCACAAACTTTCCTACTCTCACACTCCATACACCGCTTTATTTGTGCTATAACAGTAGCGCTTTCTCTCAAAACAATGATGTCGTTATCCTATTATCTTAAAAAGAAGCATAACTTTTCTTTTAATACTTCCTCATTGTATCTGATGTCTTTGTTTCAGTTAATTCACTAAGAAGTGTCATGTTTCATGTAAATCCTTAACTGCCATTTTCCAATGTTGCTTATCATCACAAATTAAAGCAAAGGAAGCTTGGGCTTTTGTTTTCAAATAGGCTTAAATTGCAGTACAACACGCAGAGTGATTTAAAATTATTGGAGGACTTCAAATTTTATAGGCACTTCGGTCTGGAATTTAAAGCACTCTAATAATTTTAAATCACTATGCATTGCACAAAGCAATTTAAATTTATTGGAAGTGAAATTTGGAAGCGATCAGGGTTCTGGGCATTGCAGCATACACTGGTTTAAAATTACTGGAGCACTTTAAATTTTTATAAGCACTTCATCTAAAGATCAGGGCTCTGGCCTGGGATGGTGTAATTTAAAGTTGTTAGAGGTTTTCCCACTTGAATTCAAATTAAAAAAAATTATAATACAGCTCTTCTCAGAATAATCTTACATTATTTTACTTGACGAGACATCCAAAATCCAATTTAAAAAGAAAAAAAAAAAGCAAACAAGGTACAATCCTGTAAAAGCTATCTCGTCCTATTTATTTTAGAGAAAGTCCTTACAACAGTCTTTTGTTATAGTCCCCAATGTATTTCTTTTTTTCTAGGATAAAGAGTAAATAAATGTCAGATTTCAGTACACTTTATGCAGGTGAAATTTTCTTTATACTCAAAGTGACAGAAAAGTTGTTAAGAAATCAAATGTCACATTTTCAACAAAGGCCCCCACCCTACCAACTATGGGATTAAGTTTAAACTGTTATGATTAGTTTCAGAATCATAATAGAACACCTGAAGCTTCTCTCCTATTTTAGAGCATTGCTGATCTCTTTCTTGGCCTCAGATACCCTGAGCTTCCATCATTATTCCTGATTCTTTCTGATTTTGTTTGTTTTTTTCCTGGGGGAAGAGGGCGGGGGGGGGTGAATAGAGAGCTGTTTATTTGAAATAAACGGCCCCAAGTTTACAGGCAGTAAGAGCTGAGGCATCGTGTGAGTATAAAAGAGACCTTTTCATGTCTCAAAGACCCCCTGTCTAAGCTCAGTTTACAAAAACTTCAGGAAGGTGAAGAGGAGCTGATGAACTGTGGTAGGTGAGGCACCTTATGGAAAGGTGCCCATAAGGACACCTCCATTTTGGACAAATACCGTCTTACTTGCTTTAAGGTAACCTTCCTCCAGTCAGGGCCCAGCTAAATTTTGCTGGTTGGAGCTCCGAGCGTACCCAAGCGTGCCCCATTCCAACAATGACCTGAGGATTTCATGCTGTTGTCATTTTAGGGACAACTCGCAGGAGGGGACAGGAGAGCCGCAGGGGTACGCAGCCTCTCCCACCACGTACCAAAGGCCACACAGTTACACATCACTGCTCCATATGACATCACCCAACTATTACTGCAATGCAATGCCTCTGCCATACCAAAATCAAATTACATTATTTTCATGCTCCCCCCTCATTCTGATGATGTTTAAAACTGTTCTTTTTTAAAGCTATCCCAAGCCCACCAACCACCTTCGTGCTCCATATGAAAAACAAAGGAAAAAAACATCTCCAAGCGAAATTATAATCAAAATATACACATAATGAAGCTTTGTAAATAACCCCAAACTATCCTTGTTCCTCTCCCTTCTGTATCTGCACCTCCTCTAGAATAATCCGGTAGGCGCCACAGGAGCACATGTTTAGCTCTACTGGGAGAAGTTTAGTGCAGTTCAGGTATAAACAGCTGTACACCCCTCCATATACGTACAACCCTCCATATACGTACACCCCTCCATATACGTACACCCCTCCATATACGTACACCCCTCCATCTACGTACACCCCTCCATATACGTACAACCCCCCATCTACGTACACCCCTCCATATACGTACACCCCTCCATCTACGTACAACCATCCACGTGAGCAAAAAATACAATAAACACTTACAGGATAAAGTCCCGTGTGGGGTGTTCAGCTGCCGGGAGCAGCAGCAGCGGGTGTGTGCCGGCTGCCGGGCCGGG
>NW_010318596.1:1166-1548 GCF_000700745.2 Antrostomus carolinensis | reverse complement strand
TGGTGGTGCCACCCCCTGTGTCATCATGTCCCCATGGTGGTGACCTCAACTCCATGTCTACGTGGTGGTCACCATTAACCCATGTCCATGTCCCCATGGTGGTGTCACCCCATCTGTCATCGTGTGCTTGTGGTGGTGATGTCAAGTTCATGGCTATGTAGTGGTCACCATCAACCCATGACTGTGTCCCCATGGTACTGAACCCCATATGTCACCGTGTCCCCAAGGTGGTGACCTCAAGTCCATGTCTACATGGTGGTCACCATCAACCCATGTCCATGTCCCCATGGTGGTGTCATCCCATGTGATATCATGTCCTCATGGTGGTGACCTCAAGTCCATGTCTACATGATGGTGGCACCCTGGTCTGTGATGGTGTCCC
>NW_010318596.1:834-1068 GCF_000700745.2 Antrostomus carolinensis | reverse complement strand
TGTGTCATCATGTCCTCATGGTGGTGACCCCAAGTCCATGTCCTCATGGTGGTCACCAGCAGCCCATTTTTCTCCACGTCCCCACCACGATGTCACCCAATGTCCCCACCATGGTGTCCCCTGATGTCTCCATGTCCCCACCACAGTGTCCCTCACTCCATGCCCACGTCCCCACCACGATGCCCCCCAATATCTCCCCATCCCCACCATGATGTCACCCAATGTCCCCTCCCT
>NW_010318596.1:0-708 GCF_000700745.2 Antrostomus carolinensis | reverse complement strand
ATGCCCCCCCACCCCCCCCACAGTGTCCCCCACTCCATGCCCACGTCTCCACCATGATGTCACCCAATGTCCCCCCATCCCCACCATGATGTCACCCAATGTCTCCATGTCCCCACTATGATGTCCCTCAATGTCTCCATGTCACCACTACAGTGTCCCCCACTCCATGTCCATGTCCCCACCATGACGTCACCCAATGTCCCCACCATGGTGTCCCCTGATGTCTCCATGTCCCCACCACAGTGTCCCCCACTCCATGCCCATGTCCCCACCATGACGTCACCCAATGTCCCCACCATGGTGTCCCCTGATGTCTCCATGTCCCCACCACAGTGTCCCCCACTCCATGCCCATGTCCCCACCATGACGTCACCCAATGTCCCCACCATGGTGTCCCCTGATGTCTCCATGTCCCCACCACAGTGTCCCCCACTCCATGCCCATGTCCCCACCATGACGTCACCCAATGTCCCCACCATGGTGTCCCCTGATGTCTCCATGTCCCCACCACAGTGTCCCCCACTCCATGCCCATGTCCCCATCATGATGCCACCCAGTGTCCCCACCATGGTGTCCTTCAATGTCTCCACATCCCCACCATGATGTCACTCAATGTCCCCACCACGATGCCCCCTGATATCTCCCCATCCCCACCACGGTGTCACCCAGTGTCCCCTCCCCGGTGTCCCCTCCCCGGTGCCCCCCCCC
>NW_010318595.1:0-16000 GCF_000700745.2 Antrostomus carolinensis | reverse complement strand
CCTTGGCTTTCCTAACCTGATCCCTGGCTTTGTTTGGAAACTGATGGTCTTTGTCATCGTCTCTGTTAGTCCCCGTCTGTCATGTTTCTGTCTCTGTGGTTTTGGTTGCTGCTGCCCCCTTTTTACCACTTTTTCATTGAAAAAGTCCTTGATTGGGAAACCTTAATGAAGCAGATTCTCACCTTCCACATACCCTTAAAATAACTAATGTGAAATCGTAACTAAATACATAAGTTAGGAGAATATTTAACTATCTTACTGGTATGTTTTTGATCTGTATTAAGTTATACATTTAAACAGTTAAACTACTGATACTGAATTCAGAATGGTAATTCACAAAATATTATTGATAATAGGGTCAGAGTCCTTTTTTAATGGTAATCTGCTCACTGATGAAAATATTTAAACCTAAAATGAAGGCAGTAATACAGAATCTGTGCCCATCCAACATGGGAATATCTAGTCCCCCATATAGGAAGTTTGATCCAAAGGCCACTGAAGTATGGGAAAATCAGTAGTTTCTGTTTCCCCATTGTGCTTGTGTAAATCTGGAGAAGGTCTGGTGCATCACTTTGAGTAGTAGATCTGGCCCTTGATGACTGCTCAATGTCTTTTGAGGGGGGAAATATTAATTTCATGGAGCCAGAATGTACACTAAACACAATGCTAAAATCTCTAATTTTCCCTTTTGTGTTCTTCCCCCCAGAGGCCATTCTTAGTTGCAGGCACAAATTTTCAAAAGGGATGAGTTTAAGAATAGAATGGAAGAAAATCCAGTCTCAAGGAGTCTCATTTGTCTACTACAGTGGTGAATTTACAGGTACAGTACTACAAAGTTTGACTGATGGTTTAATATGTTGTTCTCTAGCATAGTTTTTGACTCTTTCTTGGGGAATAACATTAGGGAAATGACTGAAAGAGAATGCTCTTGACTCTCCATATGGAACAGCTGTCCTTTTGAGGAAAAGAATTATTCCCCAGAAAGGAAAAAAAAAAAAAGCATTTCTTAACTAATAATTGATGATTTTATTACCTTTTTAATGAAATTAAATATAATAAAACTCAAGACTAAGAAAAATGGCACTGCACATTCCTTGACATTTTTCAAAAATGAAATTATATTCAGGTATAAACTCCTCAAACTGCAAACTCTGCACTCCTGTCCTTCAAAGAGGTTTCTGAAGCCTATCCTGTAGAGCTGGAGGCTTAGATATGAATAATGCAGCAGTTTTTATATACATAAAATATAAACTCAGCTGTATACTTTAAATTATTCTTATTCTTTCAGAAGCTGAGTTTCTGTTTGTGTGTTCTGAAAAGGACTTGCCTCAGCTTTATGTGTTGAAGAAAATATGGGTCTCTGGTACCTTGTACACAGTAAATGAAGGTTGAGAAGTAAAATGAAAGTACAGTGATCTTGTTACTTTGTAGAGCTTGCAAGATGTGCTGGTCTGGTTGATGAGCTTGTTTTTTTCTGCATATATTTAATTTAGAGAAACACTGGAACTAACGGTTTTATGTGTGCATGTAACTAATTTCATAACAAGCTGTAGAATGAAAAAAACATCATTGTAAGAAGTCTGATGGCAGTATCTCTGCTAAATCCATCAAGTTTTTCTTGCCAAGTTAAAATGTTAAATACTTTGCTGTGCTCTTGCTCACAATTCTTTCTGTAAGGTAATTAAATTAATGATTGCCATCCTTCTAGTGGAAAATGTCTTTTTTTTTTTTGTCACTTGACTACTGCTATACATGTTTTCTTGAAATATCTGCAGAAAAAAAGCATTGAATCTTCAACTAGAAAATGTGTGACAGATGTAGGTTTTTTGAACTGAGGAGTTTTTATGGACTAAATGGACAAGTTTGGGGGGGGGGGATTACATATTGCTCCTTGGTGATAGATAACTAATACTGAACAAATGAGCAATAGTACATAAATTGTATGTGACTTCAGAACAAGCCAATGAGATCCAGACATTTGCTATAAGCAAATAGCAGAAACCTCTCTGTCTGTTCTCCCTTAAAGGTGATCTTCGAGGCCGAGCAGAGATGCTGAATACAGGAATCCGTATTAGAAATGTGACTAGAAAGGATTCCGGGACCTATCGCTGTGAAATGAGTGCAAAGAGTGAAGAGGGGCAACGCCTAGGAGAGGCTACTATTACTCTCACAGTATTGGGTACAAACTTTATTCCTTGGCCTTCTGTTAAGAGATTGAATGATAGCAAGGGACATTGAAGGTCCATGTGGTGTGTGGCTGCTGGGTTTTTGGGTCTTCTTTGGGCTAGGTTTATAAACACACATGCACATGCACATTCTACAGCATACTTCACAAAACAGCTTTGCAAAATGCACACTTGCATTAGAAAGGAATAAAACTAGGATTTTGTTGATATAAATGTGGGTTTCAGTTCTCAAAACTTAGCAAGTATGCTGATTTGTGTGATGGTGAAACTTCCATTTCCACTCAGTGTCTGAGAATCTGGATAAATTGATCATGGTGTTTGGCACTGAGAAGTCAGCATCTGTCAACAGTTACCAAATATTCCTAAGCAGAAGTTCATTCCAATATGCTCCAGTCTCCCCTTGTTTTTGGAAGGAGAAACTGCTGCAGTGTTTGCACAATGCCAGACAGCAAGCTAGCAATCTGTGGACTTTATTTACAGGAGAGATGGTGTTGGCCTGGGGGGTGGGGTGGTGGTTGTTCTTTGTGGTTTTTCATTTGTTTTCTTTCCCAGTTGGGGAATAGGAGGGAAAAGTTAAAAGTGAGCACATTCTTCTTACATTGCTCCAAGTGGATGAGTGGTTGGGGTTGGTAGTTCTCTTCTTCTAGGGAGAAAAGAAAATACTTGCTTTTGTAGTTTCTGTATTGTTTTTTTCTATACAAAAGTAATTGATCTTTTAAAATTATAAATAAAGTCTCAAAGTTCTTCATGATAAATTCATCAACTTCTGATTAGCTCCAACAATGAGGGAAACACATTTATTCCTTCTGTCTTCCACTCTCTCAACAGCCTTCTTCTTTTAAATGTGGCTTCTTAATTGAAAGTCAAAATCTTGAAGCCCAAAGGAGAGTGTGTGTGTGTGTGTGTGTGTGTGTGTTGCTCACAAACCTTATTGAAAGTTAATGTGAATTAGTTAGTATTTCACTTAGTTTTCTTTATTTTTGTGTTTTATTTTAAAATCAGACAAGAAAAAACTATGAATACTTGTTAAGGTGTCACTTGTGCTTTTGATGTTCCATGCATGCATATTCACCCTTAGTTTTCTTCTACATAGCTTCAAGTTACCACCCCCCCCAAAGAAAAAAAAGTTCCTTTTCTGTTTACATAATAAAAATCAGAAAAGAGACTTTCATCTTCATGGCAGAAAAAAGTCAGTTCTCCTGCATCTGTGTGTGGGAATGTTTGTTTTTAATTTAAACTGAAATTTAGTAGTAAGTTGTTCTTGGTCCTCAACCTAGGATTTACACAATAGCTGTGATGATGGCCAGTCTTGGTAATTCTTTCTGACAATGATTTTTCAAAAACCAGTTGACTTATTTTAATACAAAAAATCTTTTCCCTCTTCCTCACTTCAGTTTTTAAGCACTGGGGCAGGGAAAGGCACAATTGCTGGACTACAGATTCCCTGAGTTACTCCTCCTCTGTGAGCAAGAGGCCTCATAGAAGAAACGAGGTGAAACAAACTCTCTGGGGTTGGATGAGAGTGTATAGATTGGAGACAGAATGTTACAGCATGTGATGGGGGAGGCTCAAAGCAAGCCTCTTTCTTCCATTTTTAGCAACTCAAATTTTACTGTGCTCTCCAGTAGCAGGACTCTGCCTTCAATCCCTTCTCGAAGCACCTCTTTTCATTAACGTAGTAGTTGCTAAGCATGTACACAAGTGTTCACCTCCTCACCAGTGACTGTCAAACTGTTGCCATATAGTCAATATTGATAAGACTGTGTAACAAGTGCAATTTCATTGTCCAGTTGCTCCGAGTATTCCAGTATGTGAGGTACCCAGCTCTGCAATGACAGGAACAGTAGTGGAACTGAGCTGTAAGGAGACTGAGGGATCTCCTCCATCTGAGTACCAGTGGTACAAGAATGGTGTTGCCTTACTGGAAAAGACAGGAACAGGCAGTGCAAGAGCAGCAAACATAACTTACACCATGAATAAAAAGTCTGGCACTCTGGTAAGTGTAAAAACCAACTCTATTACAACCAGCTGTTGCGAAGACCAAATATACTGTTTAGTACAATAATGCACTGGGGTCTTAGCCCAAAAATGCATGAAGTCTTTGCTGGAGATCCGTGTCATGCTGAAATATGCACTAACAAATGTAGAAAGTGGTTTCTGCCTCAGACCAATGATAAGCCATAGATGTTGAGTGATACAGACAAATTGGGTGAGTTGCAAGGCGGCAGTAATGATAAATGAGCAGAAACTAGAAAATAAATGACAAATTTCACCTTGTCAGTCAACTAACCAGTGCCAGGTGAGAATGAGTTATATTTGATAGCACCTTAAAATCTGAAATAGCAACTTCACACGCTTCAGTGGAAGTGCAGCACTAATTGCAGTCCAGAATCTGTGCAAATACAGTGGCATTTACGGGTTCCAGTCCAGTACTTGTGAAGTCAGTTGGAAGGAGTTGGGGCTGTTAGTAACCTTAGTATGCTTTTTGTTTTAGTTGTTTTGTGTTCCCCCACAGAACTGGCCATCTCTTACTATCTGATCCTTCTAAAAAAAGTGATACATATTACTAATGATGGATTGTCAGCTGAGATTTTTCGTAAGTAAAGAGTTGTTCTAGGGACACCCTACTGTTGTGCATGATCAAACCTCGAAACTGAAACGGGACTGAGAATTCAGAGGTGCTGTGGATCTTTCAGCACACTGTGGAAATTAGGTGGACTACTCAAAATTACCAATCACTTCTAAAAATCTTAATGTATGGGATATATTAAAGGGAGAAAAGTTAAGTCATGGTTAAAAAATAATAATAAATACAGAGAAACACTGGAACTGACATGTGGTCAGACTCTATTCATCTCTTGATTCCTTATTTTCATTTTTACAGCAATGGTATTTGATAGGTAGTGCAGTTCAGCATTAGAAAGTGCCGTTTCTTGGAGGGCGATAAAGCCCACAAACTTTCTATGGGAAATACTTTTTTCTATTACATGGATTTTTTGGGCTTTTTTGGTAAAATGAACAAAATGTTCTGATATCAGGGATTGAGAAATTAGAGCATGTCTAAAAAAATGTGTTTTGTTGGAAAGTACTGATCCATTAAAAAAGAATCTCCTTGTAGATTCCTACAGAATCATAGAGGTTGGAAAGGACCTAAGGAGATCATCCAGTCCAACCCCCTGCTAAAGCAGGTTCCCTATAACAGGTTGCACAGGAAAGTGTCCAGGCGGGTTTTGAACATCTCCAGAGATGGAGACTCCACAGCCTCTCTGGGCAGCTTATTCCAGTGCTCGGTCACCCTCACAGTAAAGAAGTTTTTCTTTAAGTTTGTCTGGAACTTTTGGTGTTCCAGTTTTTGTCCTGTCACTGGGCACCACTGAAAAGAGCCTGGCCCCATTCATTTGGCCCTCACACTTTATAGACATTGATAAGATCCCCTCTCAGTCTTCTCCAGGCTGAAGAGTCCCAGCTCTCTCAGCCTTTCCTCATATGGGAGATGCTCCAGGCCCCTCATCATCTTTGTGGCCTCCACTGGACTCTCTCCAGAAGATCCCTGTCCCTCTTGAACTGAGGAGCCCAGAACTGGACACAGTACTCCAGATGTGGCCTCACCAGGGCAGAGTAGAGGGGGAGGAGAACCTCTCTTGACCTGCTGGCCACGAGCTTTTTAATGCACCCCAGGATACTGTTGGCCTTCCTGGCCACAAGGGCACACTGCTGGCTCATGGCCAGCCTGCTGTCACCCAGCACACCCAGGTCCTTTTCCTCAGAGCTCCTCTCCAGCAGGTCAGCCCCTGACCTGTACTGGTGCATGTGGTTATTCCTCCCCAGGTGAAGGACTCTACACTTGCTTTACACTCCATCTAGTTAAACTGTCCATCTAAAAGACTCTTTTAGATCAGAAGCTGAATTTAAGGACCAGGAGATGTGACTAGGGAGCTGAATTATGAAGTCAATCTGGACCAGAATTTCTCACTTTCTTTCAGGTTTTTTGGTTTAAAAAACCAACTAAACAAAAAACCTCTGTTGACATGTCAAAATTTCTGTCCCACTGGAAATTCTGATTTTTTTTCCATTTTGATAATGGTTTTGGACTCTGTCTTTTTTTTTTTTTTCCCATTTTGATAATGGTTTTGGACTCTGTTTTAACAGCTATTTAACACAGTTTCAAAGAATGACACTGGAGAGTACTTCTGTGAAGCCTCCAATGGGATTGGATTATCTCAGAAATGCTCAGTGAAGCGCATGCAAGTTGGTATGTGTCAAAGCAAATAAGGGTGGAAAACAGTCTTGTGATAGGAATTATTTTATTGCATGATGCAACTGAGAAGCTAAGATCAGATTATATCTTCTTTTGATTATGGCATTTTAGGGGAGGAATAATAATAATAATATCAGTTCCTTATATGTAGTTGCTGTGGCTACTTAGAGCATTCCTTTCTTACAGCACAGACATGTCTCACTGCATTTCACAGAAAAGCAGCTGGTAGTACCTTAAAATTATTGCAGTAGCCAGCCTTTAGGTTGCTAAAAACTTAACTTCACACAACAGCAGTATCCATATGAGATCCTTAATATTTCAGAATGTTTTTGTGGAAGCTGTACAGCATAATGTGCCAGTCCACTGGCTTATTTTCTTTATTGGAAAGCCTCCCTTTTGAGATGCATTCATGTGAGATCTTAATGCAACAGTTGAAAAATTTAATTGAATGACTTGTTTATACCTGCCAGAGGAACACTGGATAAGTCAGTGTATCCTAAAAAAAAAAATAAAATCATGCTGCCTGTTTCTTTTCTACTTGCACAGTGTAACTGAAGTGTAACATTGGTTAGCTAATAAAGAATTTAGCAAAGGAGAGAGGTGCACAGTCTTCTATAATAACACAAAATGTATGAATGTTTTTGAAAAATATAAAACTAGCTCTTCCAGGTAAAATAGGAAAGCAGGTGGAAGAGAAACATTTAAAGTTTCTAAAAGATCCTGAAAAATACTGCAGAGAAGTTCATGTCCAAGTATTTCATAAAGCAGTTGTCTAGTGCTTTCTTAGAACTGACCTGAAAATCACTGTCTCATGGCTTTTAATGCATTCCTGGTTGATTATAAGCAAGTGTTCCACAAGCTACCAAGATAGAATCCCTCTGTTGTGGAAATACTCACCAAAGTCCTAAATTGGTGTCAACCAGTGCACAAAAATTGATAGGTTTGGGGGTAAAATTCCTAACCAATATATTAATGTATGCTTAAAATCAGGATCCAAATAAGTAATTGGACACAGAAAAAAAAACCTCTGAAAAAGTTTCTGTTTGTTAATGTTTTTGTTTTTCCTATAATTGTGACTGAAGTTCTTAGTGATAATATCGGGAAATGGGCATGGGTCATCACCTTCAAAATAAAAATGGCTAGATATTTTGGTAGCCCAGTGTAGAGTTTAACTTTAGACATCTGGGCTAAAATATTTGTTGGCCTTTATTGTGTTGAATTTTAAAAGCTTCACTGTTTAAAAATAAAAAAGCATTGAATTTTAAATAATTTGCCTGAAGAGTGCTTCAGGACTAGGACCTGACACTGTCATCAACTGTTTCGGTTACTGTAGGCAAACTAACCATATGAAAAAACTTGTTTTAAGACTTATAAGATTTCAAGATAATTTCTCTTAGAGACATATGACTTGAATAATACTTACTGGAGATAGGTATAGTGAGGAGTATGTATCCCTTGTTCCCTCTTATTCTTTCCTTACTTTTGACCCAAATGAAGGAGTTGAAGTATATCAAGCACTCCTGTTAATGTGGCTGTGATACAGTAATGCTTTTGGACTGCTTATCTACATCTACGGGTTACTAATTAATTTACGCAGCTTAGGCCAAAGACCACTTATAGATACAAAAGGTGCCTGTAGTAATTAGGGGGAAAAAATCCAGCCTATGGAAATTTTTACATCTTATAACATTGGAATTATGTTTTATGATTACAGATGACCTTAATGTAAGTGGTATCATCGCTGCAGTAGTATTTGTGGCTCTGGTAATGGCATTGTGTGGCCTTGGAGTATTTTATGCCCAAAAAAAGGGCTACTTTACAAGTAAGTAAAGTAAAATCACTCCTTCCTTGTGTCCAAGAAAAGTCTGTAGTTCTGCTGACTGCAACATGTTCTGCTTTTCATGAAGGCTCTAACTCCATGGTACATTTTTATTCTGCCAACTTCTACTGAAAAAGCTACTTTAAGAATGACATGGAGAGGTTTGTGGAGTTGCATACAACCCAACAGCAGTCTAGGGAAAGCAGCGAGCCGAACCCTGTTTCCTAGAGCCTCTCTGCTCTAGTTTTGAGAAGGGATGGTATAGAAAGGCAACGTAAAAAATAAGCCGTGCAAGTTCACTTGTAGTTCAAAAGGTCTGAGCAGACGAGTTCTGATGAAGGGGAACCTGAATTACTGGCTCCCTCTTCTGGGTCGTGGCGAAAGGGTGCCATTGCTTTTAAGGATTGCTGCAAAAAAATACCGGCACCCAGGCACCGTCTCCATGTAACGTTTACATTAGTGCCTGTAGAGTTCAGCACAGCAAGAAGGGATGGCAAATGTCGGGGTCCGAGAAGGTCCGCCGCCCAAAAGTAAAAGGCTAACAGAGCTGCTATTAGAATTCATGGTCACCTGGGACTTAATTTCCCTTTGAAAGCAACTTACTCTTTTTCTGTTTAAACTCACTACACCAAAAAGGGACATTTGGTTCAGAAACTAGGAACTGAAGAGTTGAATAAGCTATGAATAACTTTCAAAGCAGTTTAAATCGGCTAAGGAAACTGTTCTTGTGATAATTTTTTTCTTTTTCTTTTTCAGAGGAAAGCTCTTCCCAGTAAGTATCTTGATGCAAATAATACACAAAACATTACAAACTTAATTTACTTTTCTGATTATTAAGTAACTGTGATGGCTGTTTAAGGCCTTTCTCACATGATTCTTGTACAGTGGCTTTTTTGAACACTGAAATAAACCTGATCCTACACACCAGCTGGTTTCCTTATTGGAACTAGTGTACTGGTCAGAAAATGAATTAAGCATGATTAGTGATAAATGTGCAGAGATGTGTCTTTGTACATAGGTTTACACCCTAACTCAGCTGCATCCTCTTCAAACTGAACAAAAGATGCTCAGAACCAAATTGAACTGTCCTCATATCCATGTCTACAGATTATTTCAGGAAATATTTTGTAAAAATATGATGAGTGGAGACTTTCTGAAGGTGTCTGGTCTACTCCTTGATATGGATTTCTTTCATGCACTTAGATTTCTTAGTAGCAATCAGAATTCCTCAAGCTGTTATAGTGCTCCCACACAAGGCTAAAATTGTGTGCTTCATTGGAGGCTGCCCTTGCTTTTTTTTTAAAAGTTTATGGTAGCACTTCTAGGTAACAGCAGGTAAAAAAGTACTAAAGACAAATAAAAATACTACTTTAAAATACTGCGCTGTTTATGCTGACCATGAACTAGGCACAAAGCACAACTGGAAGCATTGAAAAGACAAGCTAGGGAAGGTAATTTGGCAGTGGTTCATGAGATAACAGCTGTCCAAAAGCATTCAACAGACTTGTTACCATAACCCATTTCTAAGAGAGGAAAAAAACTCTTGAGGATTGCTGGAAATCAGAAAAAATGCATTCATAAATCAAGTTCTCAAAGGGTTAAAACTAACACCAGTAAAGTCACTATTTAACCTATGTTCCTTTCCTGTTAACAGAAAGACCAACTATCAATCTACGAGTGAAAAGGCAAGTATTTTGCATTCAGTAAGTGTGTTTTTTAAATTTTCAGATGTCCTCTAACCTATGTTCCTTTCCTGTTAACAGAAAGAAGACCAACTATCAATCTGCGAGTGAAAAGGCAAGTATTTTGCATTCAGTGTGTTTTTTAAATTTTCAGATGTCCTTAAAGTTCCTTAGATCTGTGATGTTTTTGCACACCCCAAACCTTACATGCCACTAATACCTGGAGATACCTTATCCCTGTTTGCATTTAATTAAACATTACGTTGCAAGAAGTAGCCCCTTATTATTCAGTCTCAAATGTTACAACTGCAGCAGCTTGCTCCATACTTTGCCTTCTTTATCACACTAACTGGAGTTTACCTGGTTGTCTTTTACCTACTTCTTCCTACATCTCCCATTCTTTTTCTTTCCCCTTTTCATTATTATTTTCCCTCCATCAGATAAACTAAAAAGGTAGAACTTACACTATTTGGCAATCTCATCTCTATACAGACATTTGACTTAATGATGCCATTTCTTGTTTGTGAAGTCTTCCACTCTGCCTTGCATGTGCATATTGGTTAACCAAGGAAACTAACTCAGACACAGCCCAAGGCAACAGTGAGAGAAAGTCTGGGCATTAATTCCTCTAAGATTAATGTGGGTCAAAATGTTTGACTAAATATGGAAGCTAAACTTACTACTTTTTTCTCCCCTTCCTCATCGCAGTCTCAAGGGCTTTAACTGTATATACATTGTTCCAGCTTTCCAGATTGGTGCAGAAAGAACAGAGCTCCAACTAAAGCTTCAATTAGGAGCAACTTAATTTCACTGTCTATAGTTTAAGGCGACATTAGTAGCCTTAAAAGCTCACTGAACACCACCTGTTTCTTTAATCAAAACACAGCGTACTAAACAGCTTAAGCTTATTTCTTCACCTAGTATGTATGTATGTAAGAAACAGTACTGAGACCAGCTACCTAGTTGCTCTGAGTGGGAAGGAACAAATTTTGAAGTGCTGTGGTATCTTTATCAATATTAATGCACTTATGAATCACATAAGTCAGAGATGTTTGACACTTGTATTTTTTAATAGGTTATTACTTCTGTGTAGCAGCGCATTCTGTAGACATTCCTTTCCAGAAAAGAGTAAACATTAGTGTATTTCAGGCATGCTTCTTTTCAATGTCCATGCCTTAGTTTCTTCTGAAATATACACTAATAACCTGGTTAAAAATCTTTGAACTGTTACTTATGTAACCTTGTTTGTTTCATTTAGGATTTCAAGCATACCAAGTCCTTTGTTATTTAGAAGATTTCAGCCTCTGTGAGGGACATCTACTGACTACTTGTTATACAAAAGTATCAAAGGGATCTTTTGACCTCTAGTCTGTAAATATTATTTCCATGTATTACACGCTGAAAACAGAAACTGACAATGTTAGATCCCATCGACCTCAGTGTATGTGACTGGTTTTTAAAAAACCCCTTAACTTAAAGATATAACTAAATTGAATATACAAGTCAATTTGTGTTAAGACTTCTCATCTTGTTCATGTATACATGCAGCAATACAGGATTCACTCTTACAACTTGGAACAATCTATTCAAATAACTTTCACAGATGACCTTGCTACCAGTACTTCTAATGTTACATCTCCACCACTATCAAAGGCTCAAACTCTCCTGCAATTCTGACTTATTAGTACCTTGACATTGTATTAGATTTACCAAAGCAATCTACGAGTGCACAAGCAGTCATGCAGACTTAAACTCACTATCCTGACAGAATAAAGCTTCCTATAATTGAGGCTCAACCAGTGTTTTATTGTCTAATATAAAATGCCTACAGCTTCTCTTCCACAAGGAACTATCTATGTCTCTCTCTCTGTAGACTGCATATGTAATTTCATTCTGAAGAAAAAATCGTACCAGTACAACTCAAGCCGTAGTATCTGGACTTTTAACTGTTGAAGTGTCACAAATAAACAGCTCCTCAGAACCTGAAGTGTTTGTGTCGATAGTTCAGTTACTGAAATTAAGTCTCAACCTTATTAACAGGTTTCAGTTGCTTCTAAGAGAGTAGCACTTCATCACTTGTGTGTTCATTGTGCATAAAATCAGTGTATTTGTGCCTATGCTTTTGGCTGTGCAGGTCCATCACTATCACAGAGCTTTGCTACAGATTTTAGAGTTCATGGGGTGGTTTTTTTTGCAGAAGCTTTTTGGATGTAACAAACTCAGAAAAACAAGTAGTTCCTTCTTGGTGTGTTGTTATCAGTGTTACAACTTCTCAGCACTAAAATGTAGATTGGCAAGGGAGTTTTACAGTTAACATAGAGAAACACTATTCAGATGCCTCAGCCACTTAAGAGTTAACTGTTGTAGTTAACTATGCGCACCATACAGTTAAGAACTTATTCACACTTCTGAAATCAAACTGAAACACTGCATTTATTAAGTTACAACTGGTGCCATATTCAGCAACTCCACTGATGTACACTGCTGTCTGGTACAGAACCTGCAGAGATCACTTCGGAGTCTCCTCAAAGTTGGGCTCTAAAGGAGGAAGGGGAGAGAGAGAAAAGTTCTAATTAGTCTCTTTCTATTCCAGCCTCAAACAGCACAATTCATCTGTTATTCAAAGAAAACTAAACATTAAGTTGGCAAGCTAAAGCATGTTCTTGTACATCGCAGTCTACACCACCACTTACTTTGTATCAGGGTACAATTGGATGTGGGCAGCACTAAAGAATAAACTACGCTGGAGATGGGTCTTTTCCACCTTAGAGGAGTCATGTGTAAGGTTTAAGACATAGTAATGTTTGCAAAAACAGCTTTTAGCAACACCTGGGGTAGGGGAGAAGCAGCAGAGAAAATGAAGAAGTCAGCCAGAACACTACTGGACATGGTACTAGCATTTCCAACATAGCTCAAATATAAGAAAAAGTAACCAAGCTCTTATTTTCTCTTGATTAGTGTCTTATAGCAATTTAACAGAATGGAGTGCACTATTTCAACTCCACTCAGCAAAAGATATTCTCTACATAAAAACACTGAAGAAGGAGTTCTTGATGTCAAAGGCATAAATTCAGAAGGGTTAGGGCTTTTGACAGGTAGGCTATTAATGCTGTTCTCCTGGCTACAAAGAGTTCAAGAGGTAAGGCTCAGCTTATAGTATAACAAAAAAAATTAAGTTTCTACCCATCTAGCCACTTATTTTTGAAGTCATTGAAATTAGATGAAGTATAGGCAACAGTAAAAGAACACTGTCTCCCTACCCTTTGTTCTGTTCCTATAATCACAAAAAATTTGTTTCATTAAAAAAAAAAAATCCTAAACATACGGTTTCACATATTATGTAGAAATAAAACTGAATACAAAGAAACCACATCCCTAAAACTGGGATCAAAAAAACCCCCCAAAACCCACATAGATCCTACTTTACAGACGCTCTGGTTTATTTGCACCAGTAACAATCTGACACCGAATTCTTCCTTAATCCAATTGAAATACCACCAAAAGCCAAAAATGTTCCTAGGTCTAAGTTAGAATTTCCAGTAAAGCCTGATCAGAATTACAAGTCACTACGGTGGTTTGACCTTGGCTGGCTGCCAGCCTCCTGTGCTCTCACTCTTTTCCTCCCTCCGTCCCTCTGTCCACAGGAGGGCTGAGAACAGAGACAGCATTTTTCACCCTTTTTTAAATATGTTGTCACAGATGTGCCACCAGCATCTCTGACTGGCTCCACTGTGTCCTGCAGTGGGTCTATTTTGGAGCTGGATGGAACTGGCTCTGTGCAATGTGTGGACAGCCCCTGGCCTCTCCTGATAGAGGCCACCCCTGCAGCCCCTCGCTATAAATACCCATTTATATTTCCCATATAAATCAAATACACTGGCAAAAGTTCAAAAGATTGCTGAATCCTAGCTACCAGCTGCTTACAGCTTATGAGAAAGACAGCTTACCTTCACACAACCTGACTTTACCTAAAACTGCTTGTGAGCAATGAAGACTTTGAGCTGTACTTACATAAGCAAGCAAAATAAACCAAGTAAGTATAGAAAGGAGCCTGTCTATAAAAAAAACAAGTTGCCTTTATATCCTAAGGCAGACAGAGTCTGTGCAGTTTCTTTGTATTCTTGATAGTCACAAGTGTTCTTGTCGGAATCAATCTGGGTAACATGAAAACATGCTAACACAAACTTAGAGCAGTTAAACAGAAGTCATATCCAAATAACTGAATAAAAAGGTAAAAGGTTTAATATAACTTAGTCAAGAAGTAAGTAACAAAGTTCTATGTTAATTTTCTAAAATTACCAACTTTCCAGATGAGCCTACAAAATTTACAAATTGCAGTTTGGATGACATAGACAACTGGTTTTCAAATTACAGTCTGCAGACCTCTTTGGGGGGATGAGGAAAAAATGTAACAATAGACCCTCTGATACTTCTATTTATATATGGGCTATTTCTTTAGGGTCTTTGAAGGGTAGTTAAGATAGACTGATCTGACTGCAAATTTTGTTAAGCATCAGTATGAGTAAGTCCACATCTCTACTGAAAAAGGCCAATTATCAAAAAAAGGAGGCAGATGGAATCAGATGTGAACTGTGCAAAAGTGAGGAGATTCACTGAGGGCATCTTACATGAAATTAATGGTCCAAATAAAAACTAAATGGGAATTAAGAAAACCAGTCTTGTTTCTTATGTCCTTATTTGCAATTAGAAATTCAGTAAGACTGTTAACTCACCCTCAAATTTAAATTCCGGAAACTTGGTTAGATCTCCCTCACCATATGCCCGTTGAAGTCTAGCGAGGGATTCATTCATGTCTTTCTGAAATTCGGGGCCTGCATCAACAGGCCCTCCAGCTTGCCTAAAAAACATTAAAAGTTATTATTAACAGTTCATTTCTGAAATTTCATATGAAAGTTCTACATTTGCATAGCCATTTATGAATTAAAAACCTTTTTGACAACTAACTAAAGCAAACTATTTAAAATATTTACAAAAGTTTAAGATATGACACACCATAGGGCCTACTTACCTTATACATATACCAGTGCTCAACTGTACCATCATAGCTATCCCTTATCATTGGTAACATCACCAAAAATATGCCTCTCTACACAGGCTAGTTTGTAGGTGTGGAAACACACCTCTTCCTCCAGCACAACTAAGAAGTAGCTTATTTCCTTCCAAACAATAATTCCCAAGAATAAATTACACAGAATTACTATAGGCTGTTTCCTGTTAGTTCATTCAAACATTATGAGAATCTAAGTTTTATCTGAAAGAACTGCTTATTGACATGTTTAATGAATCAGCCTCACAGTTCCATTAATTCTCAATTCCTCTGGGAGGCTATTTCCATTTCATCTTCTGGAAACTAGACTGAAAAATATCCATGTAACTCAGACAGACAGCACACAGACGGGTGAGAATTAACACACTGTTCACATAGTGTGCAAAAAAACCTTACGAGCATCTTAACTCCCCAAGAAAAATAACATCAGCTTTTTTTTTTTTAAGGGGAAAAAATGGGCACTTTCTGTCACGTATGCAACAACAAGCCTTCTCACTTGTGACACTCAGTAAGTGTTGCAGGAAAGCACTACCTTAAGTATTTAGAGACCAACCTACTAGCACATTTTAGCATTGATCAAAATCAACATTTTTGCCCTTTTGCCATCAGCCTGAAAATGATTCCCTTTACTTACTTGCTCTTGGTGTTGTATTCTCTGATCTTGTCCAAGAAGAGCTTCTGAACCGGATCAAGCTCTTTTGTCTTATTAAAGACAACAGCAGAAAGCCCTATGTTTCTGCGCAAGTGAACGGACACAGCAGAGCGAAAAATGGACGAAAGTCGCAGAATCTGACGCAGAATCATGATGACACTAATGCTTTAACTAAAAATAAATAAATAAATCCAAAACAGAAACACGGAACGAGTTAGCGCTTTCCACAATGTAAATGCATAAAACCCCACAGAAATCAGTTCAGAGATAAGCTTTAAACCAGAAAAAAACGCTGAAACCAGGACGCAACCTGGGGTGCAAACTGAGGCAGCCGC
>NW_010318594.1:17096-22300 GCF_000700745.2 Antrostomus carolinensis | reverse complement strand
GTGGAGTCTCCTTCTCTGGAGGTGTTAAAAACCCGTCTGGATGCAGTCCTGTGCAACCTGCTCTAGGTGAACCTCCTCTGGCAGGGGGGTTGGACTAGATGATCTCCAAAGGTCCCTTTCAACCCTTACCATTCTGTGATTCTCTAATAACATGGCCATAGAAGTGTTGATCTATTGGCAATGTGGGCAAAGGAATATTTGTTCTAAAGAATTCCCAGCTCATGAAGTTTCAGCTTGTTTCATTGATCACTGAAGTAGGAATGGCAATGGAGAAGTGAGTAAATATAGGAAAAACTATCATACCTGAAGTCTGTAACTTTTTTCCACTTTTTTGCTTCATTGTATTTTTCCTAAAAAAAAAAAAAAATCAGGAAAAATCCATTATACCATTGCCAACAAACTCAGGAAAAAGTCTTGCCATATTAGTGTCATTAAATACCAAGATCAGTATTAAATAGATGCTCTTTTAATCTCTTTCTGTCTGCAGACGAAACATGTATTGCTAAATGATGTATTAAGCCTTGTTTTGAAGTGCAGGCACACTAAGACATAGAGATATTTGAATGTTACAGACTCTACTTATACATGACACATCTGAACATAGCACACATCCGAACACATCACTTAGGCCTTAGGTGTAGCTTCAGAAGCGATTATGTTCTTTGCTGTCATGCAGATGCTCCTTTTCTGCACAAGTCAGGACGGAGATGGCAGTGAAGGATATACAGAAAAGACCGATTTCTGGTGTCATGACATGTTGCTGATTTTGGGCAGAAAGGAAACACAGAGTCTGCCCTGTGCTGTATTATTCCCTCTTATACTGGGCGTGTGAATCAAAGCTGCCTGTATGCAGATCCTTCAGCATTCAAGGGGACCACTAGCACTTAATCATTGAACATCCATGCACTTTTGCTTGACTGCCCATCTTTGTGAAGCCAGGGCATAGGGGGGTGGGCAGGAGGAATGGTCATTCAAAAGCCCCTAAACCTCTGGGAAGCCTAAGTCTGGATACTTGGAAACCCCACCCTGTATTCTTCAGCTTCCTAATCCATTAAAACATTAGGAAAATCACAGTAACCCTAAAAAAGTGTTGCAACAATATATTTTCTGAAGACAAAAATATGACACATCTTACTTTTCAAAGTCAGCATCAGAAACTAAGTATATCAGATTCATTTTCCAAACATATCTACCTAGTTTTCCTCTTTTCTGTGCTTTTGATCTTCTTTATATCCAGAGGATCTGTATTCGTTGACTGCGTGGTGTTTTCTTGCCTGGTTGGTTTTGGGGAGCTGTGGGAGGCTTCCCTTTTCCTTCCACTCTCTTCTGTGGGACTCACTGTACCTGAGATGGGAACTTGGTTGGAGGAGGTTTGTTTAGCAATTTCTTCTTTCTCTGTTTTGGGGTTAGGCATATCTTGTGCATCATCCCTCTTGAAGGAAAAAAAAGGAAAGATTAACAGATACAGTAGCAAGTGACATAAAAAAAGAGCTCTGCACAGAGCTGATTGGCACAACTGGAAATGTGTGATAAAATAATTTCCTGTATAGTAGTCCCCTATATATACTGAATATTCTGCAACAAAGTGGTGTCAGACAGACCATCCACAGGAAATGTGATATATTTCTCTAGAAGAGAGACTGCTGTTTCTCCTACATTATCAGTTTGTTGGTGATTATTGGCCTACAGCTTTGGCTAGAGGTGACTATGCAGTCCATCAAGGCATAACAGGTCCCAAAGCTTAACCTCTGAGAGCAATTTGTGGCTTTGCCTCTAAGTTCTGTGCTTCTGATGCACGTCCAGAACTCCTTTATCTCCAGGTTATTCTCCTCTTTTTGCTCATATTTAGAAGCTGAACTAAGATCTTTGCTATCCCCCCTGTACAGATCTTGAGATTGGTCCCTAGTGAAACCTTCCTAAGCCTCCTGCTTTCAAGTAGCTGAGGCAGGGATACCTGTAAGTCTCTCATGTGCACACAGCTTTCTATCGAAGCAGGAAGACAGCAGGGAGGATGTAATAATGAGAAGGAAAATCTAAACTTAAATAATGTCGGTAGAAAAGTCAAGAGTCAGGGACAGCCTCAAACTATTGAAACACTGATGAATGTTTCCACTGTGACTGGAAAAATAAGACATCTATTCTGCAAAGAAAAATAGGGACTTTAGGTCTGGAGCATGATTTTAGCATATTGAATCACTAGTAACATTTGCTGTACACACAGGAGCTGACATTAATGTCAGGCCAGCTTATGTCCAGAAGGTTGTACAAGGATCTAGTCTTTGACACCAGACAAGAGAGAAAGCAGAAAACCAAGAAGAAAGGTGGGCATATAGGGACAGCTGATGCAGGAAAGCATCAATTAAGAAATTTTATAGTACCTATGCTTACTTTCTGTTAACCATCTATGCATTCTTGACGATCTTGTGGAATGTGGTTGTTCAGATTTTCCAGCCAAATCTGAGTCCAATACTTTCTGCAAATCTAATCTGAATATGCCAGTTTTCCCCCTAGATTTTCTTCAGTCATCATTTTACCTTATCACTGATTTTTCTTGAAAGAATAATCTCCCCCAGTCCCTCTCCTCTCTGCAAAATTATATTTTTTCTAGTCCCCTTGCAATTTTTTTGCTGTATCTACACAGAGTTGTTTCTTCTCTCTGCTACGCATGGCCAGGTAGAAGATGGGAGCTCCTGAGTACAGAGAAAAGATGTACATGCAGCACTGAACACTGGCCCTGTCATTGTGTTTTTTTTCTTCTCCCTGTGTATGTGCGTCTGCTTGGCTGAGAGCTGGGTTGGCTTGAGTGGGAACTAAAGACCCATCAATGCCTGTGCTGACAAAATGTTTTTTGCTTGGAACTTAGGGCAAATAGCTTTAGATAATGTTGAGCAGCATCATTAACCTCCAAGTTCTTTCCTAAGTGTGACTCTAAGGTAACAGGTCCCTTCTGTGCTTTAGTGAAATTTATGTATGTGATATTCTCTTTAGGACCTCCTGAAGCATTTTTGCTGACCGTCAGTGTTCTCCTTGTTTCTCTCTTAGCTACAGCAAGCAGCTGCCTTCTGCATGTCTGGCTGCCCATTTTAGCATTTCCCTCAAGAACTTCCTCTTTCTGTCCTTCAAATGGATCAAATGTCTTTACCCTCTTTGCCTATTAGTTGTCAGTCCCTGCATGGGTCTCAGCTGTGCCATGTCTTTCCTTCTTTGCTTTTTTTTTCAGTAGGTTGTGGAATTCAGTCAAAAAGAACCATTTAAGAACATACCCCCAACTATGAGGGAAAACTAGACACCAAACAACAAGTAGTGTGCTATTTACTGATTCACAAAAATTTATCAGGGCTATGGTATGCCTAGCATCCTCACTCCCGTTGCCCTGAAATTCTGTAGGGACTTTGTAAGAAGCCAGCTACTTTGATAAACAGAACTATAACTCCTTCAAAGCTCACAGAAACTTAGACTTGAGAGATAGTAAAGAATATTGACACAAGTGGTACTTTCTAATTCGTCAGTTTGAACTTTTGATATCTATTTGCTAAAGACTCACATTTTCTGATGGGTTGTTTGGACTGGGAGCTTTCTTGTGATGCATGCCAAAATCCTTGCATTTTACATCGACTTCAGTATTGCTGGTATTTTGTGGGGGTTTCAGGAGAGAGATGAGCTGTAGCCACAGGTGGAATAGGTGTTGTCGCTGGTCTGATGGGGCACAGAGCTCTAGATAATAGCAACGGCCATTTACTAATTTTAACAGGAGGTGATGCTTATCTGTGTTGTGGACGGAGAGTTCGACAAGCTTCAGGGGGAAGAACCTAGTAAAAAGGGAAAATTCATCATTAAGCATGAGTGGAGATTCTTCTCAAAGAAGATATTGTGTTTGTCAGACCTACCGATAGAATAAGACTAAAATTGAGAAACTGGAATAAGAAGAAGCTGCCAAGTGGATTTGGACATTCATCTTATGAGTGCCTCTAGCTGATTATGGAAGAATTGCTGGGCAGCACTGCACAGAATGAAGGCAAGGGAAGTGGGCTTCTTTACAATGCCTTTATTCCACTACCTTATTCCCTGACAATCCTGTACCCACAATCTTCCTATTTCTGATATATTTAGAAAAATATTTATTAAGTATTCCTAATCATCTATCTATATGTATATGGGTAGCATTGGCCTGAAATGATGACCTAAAGGTATGTACTTAAACTTAAGTGATTTCCCTAACTGTGCTGTCGCAGATAGTGCTGGGACAGAGTCAGTGCAAGTATGAAGTCTGTTAATAAACTGACCCTTACAAGAAGGAAAACAGTATATGGAAATGGGAAATACATTCAATTTCTTATTTACTCTTCAAAGAAATATTTAATCCTTCTAGGTGCTAACTGACCTGGTAAGTGCTAGCTGTTCAGTGTAGGATGGCTGCTCCGAGAGTTGCCAGAAGTTTGTTGTACTTTCCTGTGGGGACACGGGCACCTCGTGTGCTACCAGCATTACATCGGGCATTGGTGAACTGGGATTGGCAGCACAGATGCCAATGGTCACACAGCTGGGACGGTTATGGACAGAAATTGGTTCCCCTCTTCGATTAACCTGAACAACAACAATAAAAAAAGCCATCAACACTGACATTTGCTGTATGATCTCTCAGAGAATATACTACCAATACATTTATGGTGTTTTGGCTTGGGGGCCCTAGAGCATATGTGCTGCATTGGTGAGGAGAAAGGAGAATGTGGAATAATGAGACAGGAATGTCTGTGAATGAGAAGAGAGGAAAGAAGTTTAATAAAGATAAAGGAGGACTGGAAATCATTTGCTCTGGTGAAGTCCCCATCATTGAGTATCTGATTGCTGTGGTCAGAAACCTCTTGAGTACCATTATCTTGAATTTCTCTCAGTGCAAACATGATGGAAGAGGCACTCTGCTCTGATGATTCATTGTCTTTGTCTGCACTATTGTGATATTAATGAGACCTGGTTATGAACTAGGATCCTGCTAGGAGCTGTACAAATCCAGAATGGAAAAAGATCCCAGGTAATTTATGTGTAAGACATGAAATTACAGAAAGAGAAAAATGAGAAAATACAAAGTGTGTTGGGTTTGTGGGGGGGTAGGGGGGTGGATTTTTGGTAGTGGGTGAAGGGGCCACCTTGTGAGAGGCTTTGCAAAAGCTCCCCTGGTTCCAAGGGGGACCCCCCCCCCACGCCAG